>NC_091299.1:49182732-49220232 GCF_038502225.1 Cherax quadricarinatus | reverse complement strand
AGTTTTATCTATCCAGGAGAGAAATGTGTTACTATACTTTATTTCATTTAAAATTTTCGAAATATGCATCTCTAAGCCCTTATAGTGACCTACTGAGCAAGTGACGCCTGCCAGTATAATGGCAAGACTCACGCACGATACTCTCCCCGCTATCAATGGCAAGTCTCACGCACGATACTCTCCCCGCTATCAATGGCAAGACTCACGCACGATACTCTCCCCGCTATCAATGGCAAGACTCACGCACGATACTCTCCCCGCTATCAACGACTAAGTAATAAACAAGACATTATTCTTGATGAAATCAACAAATGCATGTAACCTTCCCCCAGAATTAAGAAAACTGGCAAGAGAACCTGACGAAAAAAGCCAGAGTTGCGTGAGTTCAGAAGGAGTGCGTGTCTGGTATTTTTTTTGAATTAGAACATGGGAAACAGAGGTAAAATAAATGCTTTGTTACTTAGAGTGTTGAATAAATATTTAAACTTAATTACGCACGTACACACAAATATACACATACGCATGCACGCAGGCAGGCACAAGCAAAAACACCAGAGCACATATATGCACACACACACACACACACACACACACACACACACACACACACACACACACACACACGCACACACACACGCACACAAACACACACACAGGAGGAATTGACAAGGTGGACAAAGACAGGATGTTCCAGAGATGGGACACAGGAACAAGTGGACATAGTTGGAAGTTGAAGACACAGATGAATCACAGGGATGTTAGGAAGTATTTCTTCAACCACAGAGTAGTCAGTAAGTGGAATCGTTTGGGAAGCGATGTAGTGGAGGCAGGATCCATGCATAGCTTTAAGCAGAGGTATGATAAAGCTCACGGTTCAGGGAGAGTGACCTAGTAGCGACCAGTGAAGAGGCGGGGCCAGGAGCTCGGACTCGATCCCTGCAACCTCAACTAGGTGAGTACTAGGTGAGTACAGGCACAACCACACACACACACACACAACCACACACACATACACACACACACACACACACACACACACACACACACACACACACACACACACACACACACACACACACACACACACACACACAGAAGACAAGAGAGAGAGGGGTGGATCGACTGCGTATTTTTGGACTGCAAGAAGGCCTTCGACACAGTTCCTCACAAGAGGTTACTGCAAAAGGTAGAGGACCAGGCACACATAACAGGAAAGGCACTGCAATGGATCAGAGAATATCTGACAGGAAGGCAACAACGAGTCATGGTACGCGACGAGGTGTCAGAGTGGGCGCCTGTGACAAGCGGGGTTCCACAGGGGTCAGTCCTAGGACCTGTGCTGTTCTTGGTATATGTGAACGACATAACGGAAGGGATAGACTCAGAAGTGTCCTTGTTTGCAGATGATGTGAAGTTAATGAGAAGAATCAAATCGGAAAAGGATCAGGCAGGACTACAAAGAGACCTGGACAGGCTACAAGCCTGGTCCAGCAACTGGCTCCTTGAATTTAACCCTGCCAAATGCAAAGTCATGAAGATTGGGGAAGGGCAAAGAAGACCGCAGACACAATATAGTTTAGATGGCCAAAGACTGCAAACCTCACTCAAGGAAAAAGATCTGGGGGTGAGTATAACACCGAGCACATCTCCTGAGACGCACATCAATCAGATAATTGCTGCAGCATACGGGCGCCTGGCAAACCTACGGATAGCGTTCCGATACCTCAGTAAGGATTCGTTTAAGACTCTGTTTATCATCTACGTCAGGCCCATACTGGAGTATGCAGCACCAGTTTGGAATCCACACCTAGTCAAGCACGTCAAGAAATTAGAGAAAGTGCAAAGGTTTGCAACAAGACTAGTCCCAGAGCTACGGGGATTGTCCTACGAAGAAAGGTTGAGGGAAATCGGCCTGACGACACTGGAGGCCAGGAGGGTCAGGGGAGACATGATAACGACATATAAAATACTGCGCGGAATAGACGAGGTGGACAAAGACGGGATGTTCCAGAGATGGGACACAGACACAAGAGGTCACAATTGGAAGTTGAAGACTCAGATGAATCAAAGGGATGTTAGGAAGTATTTCTTCAGTCATAGAGTAGTCAGGCCATGGAATAGCCTAGAAAGTGATGTAGTGGAGGCAGGAACCATACATAGTTTTAAGGTGAGGTATGATAGAGCTCATGGAGCAGGGAGAGAGAGGACCTAGTAGCAATCAGCGAAGAGGCGGGGCCAGGAGCTGTGAATCGACCCCTGCAACCACAAATAGGTGAGTACAAATAGGTGAGTACACACACACACACACACACACACACACACACACACACCACAGCAGAGCTCAGGGAAAGCTGAGAAGGGAAAATAACAGGCCACTGTGCCCAAGGACAATAGATAGTGAAGAAATTGAAGAAAGGAAAGCTGCAATGGAGGAAACTAAATTGAATCAGTGGATACATAGGGATATGCAGTGGGAGTATGAGAAGGAGAGGTCAGTCTTTGTTTAAGGGCTCCAGAAAGTTGAAGAGGAAGCAAGAAGACAAGGGGAGAAAATTGCGATCGAAAGCATCATAAAAGCAATAGGAGAAGATGACATGACCCAGCTGGCAAATTTTCGGGGAATAGGGGGGTTTGCAAGAAGAACTCAGCCAGTGAAAGTGACTTTCTAGGCAGAATCGACTCGGAACAGGATCCTGCAGGAGGAAAGCAAGACTAAAGGACATGCCGGTGTACTGGAAGGTGTATCTCAACCGCGACAGAGCACAAGAGGAAAGGCAGAAACTGAGAGAGATGGCACAAAGACGAAAGGAGGAAAGAAAGGTGAAGATGGAGATGGACAGGAGAACCCAGACTCAGGAGGAAGATCAAATACAGCATCCCTCACAACCAAATACAGAAGTCCCCAACCAGGACAACCTCAATGCAACCAAACATTCTAACCCAAAACACGCATGCCATATCCAATGTCCCCACCCACCTCATTACAAACTCCACCCCCACAGCAACCGCCCATACTTCTTTATCAGGTATCCCACTTCTCCAACCCCAATGTACCCACCAGACCACAGTTTTAGAAAAAAAGCTGATGGTGTGGTATACAAACGCAGAAGGAATAACAAATAAGTGCGAGGAGCGGCATGAAAGAATCAAGGTGACATCCCCAGACATAATAGCACTCACAGAAACAAAACTCACCAGGATGATAACAGATGTAATCTTTCCTCCCAGATATCAAATCCTCAGGAAAGATAGAGGGAGGAGAGGGGGAGGAGGCGTTTCATTGCTCATTAAAAACCGGTGGGGATGTGAGAAAAAGGAAGGAATCGATGGCACGGGCGAAAGGGACTACTTAGAAGGAATAATTCAGTCTGATGGCCTTAAGGTGGTAATTGCAGTAATGTACAACCCGCCACAGAACTGCAGGAAGCCAAGGAAAGAATACGATGAGAGCAACAGAGCAATGGTCGACACACTAGCCGAGATGGCCAGAAGAGCTCACATGAGGGGAGCAAAGTAATTAGTTATGGGTGATTTCAATCACAAGGAGATTGACTTGGAAAACCTGGAGCCCTATGGGGGCCCCAAAACATGGAGAGCCAAGATGATGGATATGGTATTCGAAAACCTCATGCATAAACATGTTAGAGACACTCCCAGAGAGAGAGAGGTGAGGATGATCCAGCAAGACTGGACCTTATATTCACCTTGAGTAGTTCGGACATTGAGGATATCATGTATGAAAGGCCCCTAGGAGCTAGTGATCATGTGGTTCTGTGCTTTGACTACATAGTTGACCTACAAGTGGAGAGAGTAGCAGGAATAGGATGGGAAAACCAAATTACAAAAGGGGGGACTACACAGGCATGAGAAACATCCTGCAAGACGTTCAGTAGAAAAGTGAACTGGCAGGAAAAACAGTAAAAGAAATGATGGACTATGTGACAACAAAATGCAAGGAGGCATAGAAGATGTTTATTTCCAAGGGAAACAGAGATAATGGGAAGACCAGAACGAGTCCATGGTTCACCAAAAGGTGTAGGGAGGCAAAAGCTAGGTGTACTAGAGAAAGGAAAAGGTATAGAAGATAAAGGACTCAGGAAAATAAAGAGATCAGCCGAATAGCCAGAAACGAATATGCACAGATAAGAAGGGAGGCTCAGCGACAATACAAAAATGACATAGCATCGAAAGTCAAGTCTGACCCGAAGCTGTTTTATAGCCACATCAGGAGGAAAACAACAGTCAAGATCCAGGCAATCAGACTGAGGAAAGATGATGGGGAGTTCACAAGAAACGACCAAGAGGTAATATGAGGAGCTCTATGCGAGATTTAAAGAAGTATTTACATTGTAAACCGGTAGGACTCCAGGATATCAGAACAGGGAGGTACACCAACAAGTGCTGGATGAGGTACACATAACCGAGTTGGAGGTGAAGAAGCTGTTATGTGAACTTGATACCTCAAAGGCGGTGGGACCAGACATCTCTCCATGGGTCCTTAGAGAGGGAGGAGAAATGCTGTGTGTGCAACTAACAAAGATCTTCAACACATCCATTGAAACTGGGCAACTCCCTGAGGTATGGAAGATGGCAAATGTAGTCCCATTTTTTTAAAAAAAAAAGGAGACAGACACGAGGCATTAACCTACAGACCTGTGTCACTAACGTGTATAGTATGCCAAGTCATGGAGAAGATCACTGGGAGGAGAGTGGTGGAGCACCTGGAAAGAAACAAGTGTATAATTGACAACCAGCATGGTTTCAGGGAAGGAAAATGCTGTGTCACAAACCTACTGAAGTTTTATGACAAAGTGACAGAAGTAAGACAAGAGAGAGAGGGGTGGATAGACTGCATTTTCTTGGATCAGGCACACATAACAGGAAAGGCATTGCAATGGAACAGAGAATACCTGACAGGGAGGCAACAATGAGTCATGGTACGTGACGAGGTGTCAGAGTGGCGGCCTGTGACAAGCGGGGTTCCACAGGGGTCAGTCTTAGGACCTGTGTTGTTTTTGGTATATGTGAATGACATAACGGAAGGGATAGACTCAGAAGTGTCCTTGTTTGCAGATGATGTGAAGCTAATGAAGAGAATCAAATCTGTTGACGATCAGGCAAAGAGATCTGGACAGGCTACAAGCCTGGTCAAGCAACTGGCTACTTGAATTTAACCCTGCCAAATGCAAAGTCATGAAGATCGGGGAAGGGCAAAGAAGACCGCAGATACAGTATAGTCAAGGTGGCCAAAGACTGCAAACCTCACTCAAGGAAAAAATCCTGGGGTGAGTATAATACCGAGTAAATCTCCTGAGGCGCACATCAATCAGATAACTGCTGCAGCGTACGGGAGTCTGGCAAACCTAAGGATAGCGTTCCGATACCTCAATAAGGAAAATTCAAAAGACTGTACACCATATACGTCAAGCCCATACTGGAGTATGCAGCACCAGTTTGGAATCCACACCTAGTCAAGCTCGTCAAGAAATTAGAGAGAGTGCAAAGGTTTACAACAAGACTAGTCCCAGAGCTACGGGGAGTGTCCTACGAAGGAATGGTAAGGGAAATTGGCCTGACGACACTTGAGGATAGGAGGGTCAGGAGAGACATGATAACGACATATTAAATACTGCGCAGAATATACAAAGTGGACAAAGACAGGATGTTCTAGAGATGGTACACAGAAACAAGAGGTCACAAATGGAAGTTGAAGACTCAGATGAGTCAAAGGGATGTTAGGAAGTATTTCTCCAGTCATAGAGTTGTCAGCCAGTGGAATAGTCTAGAAAGTGACGTAGTGGAGGCGGGAATCATATAAAGTTTTAAGACGAGGTTTGATAAAGCTCATGGAGCAGGGAGAGAGAGGACCCAGTAGTAATCAGTGAAGAGGCGGGGCCAGGAGCTATGACTCGACCCCTGCAACCACAAATACGTGAGTACACACACACACACACACACACACACACACACACACACACACACACACACACACACACACAAGCAAACACACACACACACACACACACACACACACACACACACACACACACACACACACACACACACACACACACACACACACATATGCACATACACATGCAAATTTACACACATGCACACACAAACCACACACATACACACACACACACACACACACACACACACACACACACACACCCACACACACACACACACACACACACACACATATGCACATACGCATGTACACTTACATGCACACACAAATCACACACATGCACACACACACACACACACACACACACACACACACACACACACACACACACACACACACACACACACACACACACACACACACACACACACACACACACACACACACACACACACACACACACACACACACACACACACACACACAGAAGAAGAAGAGCCAGAAACGAGTATGCGCAGATAAGGAGGGAGGCCCAGAGACAGTATGAAAACGACATAGCATCGAAAGTCAAATCTGACCCGAAACTGCTGTATAGCCACATTAGGAAGAAGACAACAGTCAAGGACCAGGTGATAAGGCTGAGGAAAGAAGGTGGGGAACTCACAAGAAACGATCAAGAGGTATGTGAGGAGCTCAACACGAGATTTAAGGAAGTATTTACAGTAGAGATAGGAAGGACTCTGGGGGGACAGACCAGATGGGGACACCAACAAGGAATACACCAACAAGTGTTGGACGACATACATACAGATGAGGAGGAGGTGAAGAAACTGCTAAGGGACATCGATACCTCAAAGGCAATGGGACCGGACAACATCTCTCCATGGGTCCTTAGAGAGGGAGCAGATATGTTGTGCGTACCACTTACCACAATCTTCAACACATCCCTGGAAACTGGGCAACTACCTGAGGTATGGAAGACAGCAAATGTAGTTCCCATTTTCAAAAAAGGAGACAGAAAAGAGGCACTAAACTATAGACCTGTGTCATTGACGTGTATAGTATGCAAAATTATGGAGAAGATTATCAGGAGGAGAGTGGTGGAGCACCTGGAACGGAACAGGAGTATAAATGCCAACCAGCACGGATTCACGGAAGGCAAATCCTGTGTCACAAACCTTCTGGAGTTTTATGATAAAATAACAGAAGTAAGACAAGAGAGAGAGGGGTGGGTTGATTGCATCTTCTTGGACTGCAAGAAGGCCTTTGACACAGTTCCTCACAAGAGATTAGTGCAGAAGCTAGAGCATCAGGCGCATATAACAGGAAGGGCACTGCAATGGATCAGAGAATACCTGACAGGGAGGCAACAACGAGTCATGGTACGTAATGATGTATCACAGTGGGCACCTGTGACGAGCGGGGTCCCACAGGGGTCGGTCCTAGGACCAGTGCTATTTTTGGTATATGTGAACGACATGACGGAAGGGTTAGACTCAGAAGTGTCCCTGTTTGCAGATGATGTGAAGTTAATGAGGAGAATTAAATCTGATGAGGACCAGGCAGGACTTCAAAGAGACCTGGACAGACTGGACACCTGGTCCAGCAAATGGCTTCTCGAATTTAATCCTGCCAAATGCAAAGTCATGAAGATAGGGGAAGGGCACAGAAGACCACAGACAGAGTATAGGCTAGGTGGCCAAAGACTGCAAACCTCACTCAAGGAGAAAGATCTTGGGGTGAGTATAACACCGAGCATGTCTCCGGAAGCACACATCAATCAGATAACTGCTGCAGCATATGGGCGCCTGGCAAACCTGAGAACAGCATTCCGACACCTTAGTAAGGAATCATTCAAGACACTGTACACCGTGTATGTCAGGCCCATACTGGAGTATGCAGCACCTGTTTGGAACCCGCACTTGATAAAGCACGTCAAGAAACTAGAGAAAGTACAAAGGTTTGCAACAAGGTTAGTTCCAGAGCTAAGGGGAATGTCCTATGAAGAAAGATTAAGGGAAATCGGCCTGACGACACTGGAGGACAGGAGGGTCAGGAGAGACATGATAACGACATATAAAATACTGCGTGGAATAGACAAGGTGGACAAGGACAGGATGTTCCAGGGAGGGGACACAGAAACAAGAGGCCACAATTGGAAGTTGAAGACACAAATGAGTCAGAGAGATAGTAGGAAGTATTTCTTCAGTCATAGAGTTGTAAGGCAGTGGAATAGCCTAGAAAATGACGTAGTGGAGGCAGGAACCATACACAGTTTTAAGACGAGGTTTGATAAAGCTCATGGAGCGGGGAGAGAGAGGGTCTAGTAGCAACCGGTGAAGAGGCGGGGCCAGGAGCTAGGACTCGACCCCTGCAACCACAAATAGGTGAGTACAAATAGGTGAGTACACACACACACTCCTCCACTCCCTCTTCATCTTTCTTCTCCTCCTCTCCCTCTCCCCACCCCATCAATTCCTCTCTCCCTTTCTCCTTGTACCCCGTAATCTCTCCCTACCACTGTCCCCCCACTTTATATATTTCTCCCATCTCCCTACCTCCCTCCCTCTTTCCCTTCCAACAGTAAACACCTACCTTCACATATACACACACTCTTCAAAATACATGAACTCTTCTTTCTGTGGCAAAATAAATGGGTTACCCATGAGCAGGGCAGAGAACCAGTGGTCTAGTGGATGAACCTGGGAGGGAAGAACCTGGGAGGGAAGATTGCTAGGCAGAGCTTACAAAAAGGGAGGAAGAGTGGGGAAGGACGCTAGAAGTGCTTGGCAAGCAAATGGAGGAGAGGATGGCTGAAGAGAGTAGGAAATGACAGCTACAAGCCATGGCAGCAGGAACTAAGATACAGTGCTTAGAAGAGTAACTAAAAAATCTGAAACAGCTTAAAGAGCCGAATGACAGTACAGCCATGAAATCAGAAACTTCTGTATCAGTCATAGACAAGGGGAGTGTAGAGAGCAATGGAGGTATACTGTATGCAAAGGCCCTATAAGACCCTTGCAGGGCCCATGAAAAGATGAGGAGCTCACTAAGAACAAATGAAAGATCTGAAAACAATGAAGGAGATTTACCATATGCAGAGAATCTTAAAGACAACTGCAGTGGCCAGGAACAGCTGATCAGGAAAGACAGGCCGCTTATCATAGGTACTTCAGCCAGGGAAGGGATTGAAGGCAGGAATGTTTCAGTGGAATCAGCTAAAACAGCTCAGAGGATGCAAAGGGAGACTCAGTGAGAGGACGAAAGGGAGAGGTCAGTATTTGTCTACAGGCTCTAGGAAGTCGAAGGGGAAACCTAGGAAAACAGGAGAAAAATGCAACTGAAGGTATCATGAAAGCAATAGGTGAGGATGACAAATTTTCAGAGAATTGGGTGATTTGCAAGTGGAAAAAAACAGCCTGTCAAAGTTATCTTCAAGGCAGCTTGAACCAGGATCCTGCAGGACAAAGCACTACTGAGGGACAAACCGGAGAACAAGAAAGTGTACCTCGATCTAGACATATCACGAGAAGAAAGAATGATTCTGAAAGAGAGGGCACAAAGACGAAAGGAGGAACGAGAGGAAATGACGAAGACAAGCACAAGAACCCAGACCCAGTTGGCAGAGCAAACATACACACCCTCCTCCAGAAACACCCACAGAAGGACTCCAACCACGATAACCCTAAAGCAACTGAACAATCTAAACCAAAACCCACACACTGTTCCCTCTGTCCCCACCCTCCACATCTCAAACCCCAGCCCTACAGCAATGCCCTATGGGCACCCTGGCCTCACCCCCTCATCACAAACCCCACCCCAACTGCAACCCGCCATTGGCCTTTGCCAGGGTTCCCACTCCCCTAACCCCAATATTCTCACAATATCACAGTTTTAGAAAATAAGTTGAAGATTTGGTACACGAACGTGAATGGAATAACGAATAAATACGAGTGGCATGAAAATATTAATGAGAAGTCCCCAGACATCATAGCAGTCACAGAAACGAAACTCACTGAGACATAACAGATGCAATCTTCCCACCGGGATATCAGATCCTGAGGAAAGATAGAAGGAACAGAGGAGAAGAAGGGTTGCACTGTTCATTAAAAAAGATGGGGATTTGAGGAAACTGAAGGAATGGACGAGATTGGAGAAAGGGATTACATAGTAGGTACAATTCAGTCTGGGGAACATAAGGTAATCATTGCAGTGATGCATAACCCACCATAGAACTGCAGGAGGCCAGGAGAGGAATATGAAGAGAGCAACAGAGCAATGGTGGACACACTAGCTGAGAAACCAAGAAGAGCTCACTCGAGCATAGCAAAGTTATTAGTTATGGGCGATTTCAACTACAGGGAGATCGACTGGGAAAACTTGGAGCCACATGGGGGTTCCGAAACATGGAGAACATAGATGATAGATATAGTACTAGAAAACCTCATGCATCAACATGTTAAAGACACTACCAGAGAGAGAGAGAGGTTAGGATGAACCAGCAAGACTGGACCTAGTGTTCACCCGGAGCAGCTCAGACACTGAAGACACCACATATGAGAGGTCCCTTGGAGCTAGTGATCATGTGGTTCTGAGCTTTGAATGCATAGTAGAGTTGCAAGTGGAGAGGGTAACAGGAATTGAATGGGAAAAGCCAAACTATAAAATGGGGGGCAACACAGCTATGAGGAACTTCCTGCAGGAGGTTCAGTGGGACATAGAATTGGTAGAAAGACAATAATCGATATGATCGAATACATAACAACAAAATGCAAAATGTATAGCCAAATTAGGAGGGAGACAACAGTGAAAGACCAGGTGATCAGGCTGAGAAAGAAGGTGGGCAACTCAAAAGAAACGATCAAGAGGTATGTGAGGAGCTCAACACGAGATTTAAGGAAATATTTACAGTGGAGCACACATCCCTTGAAACCGGGCAACTACACGAGGTATGGAAGACGGCAAATGTAATCCCCATTTTTAAGAATGGAGACAGAAACGAGGCACTAAACAATAGACCAGTGTCACTGACGTGCATAGCATGCAAAGTCATGGAGAAGAGGCGACTGGTAGAGCACCTGGAACGGAACAAGATTGCAAACGACAACCAGTGTGGATTCATGGAAGGCAAATCCTGTGTCACAAACCTACTTTAGTTTTATGACAAGGTAACAGAAGCAAGACACGAGAGAGAGGGGTGGGTTGACTCCGTTTTCTAGGACTGCAAGAAGGCCTTCGACACAGTTCCTCACAGGAGATTAGTGAAGAAGCTATAGGATCAGGGGCGTATAACAGGAAGGGCACTGCAATGGATCAAAGAATACCTGACAGGGAGGCAACAGCGAGTCACGGTACATGATGAGGTATCAGAGTGGAAGCCTGTGATTAGCGGGGTCCCACAGGGGTCAATCCTAGGAGCAGTGCTGTTCTTGGTATATGTGAATGATATGACGAAAGTGTCCTTGTTTGCAGACGATGTGAAGTTAATGAGAAGAATCAAATTAGATGAGGGTCAGGCTGGACTACAAAGTGACCTGGACAGGCTGGAGACGTGGTCCAGTAGCTCGCTACTCGAATTTAACCCCGCCAAATGCAAAGTCATGAATATCGGGGGAGGGCAAAGAAGACCGCAGACAGAGTATAGGTTAGGTGGTCAAAGATTACAAACCTTGCTCAAGCAGAAAGATCTTGGGATGAGTATAACACCGAGCACGTCTTCGGAAGCACACATCAACCAAATAACTGCTGCCGCACATGAGCGCCTGGCAAACCTGAGAACAGCATTCCGATACCTTAGTAAGGAATCGTTACAGACACTGTATACCGTGTACGTCAGGCCCATACTGGAGTATGCAGCACCAGTTTGCAACCCACACCTAGTCAAGCATGTCAAAAAATTAGAGAAAGTGCAAAGGTTTGTAACAAGGCTGGGTCCAGAACTAAGGGGAATGTCCTGCGAAGAAAGGGTAAGGGAAATCGACCTGATGACACTGGAGGACAGGAGAGTTAGAGAAGACATGATAACGACATACAAAAAGACTGCGTGGAATAGATAAGTTGATCAGAGACAGGAAGTTCCAGGAATGGGGCACAGAAACAATGGGTCACAGTTGTAAGCTGAAGACTCAAATGAGTCAAAGGGATGTTAGGAAGTATTTCTTCAGCCACAGAGTTGTCAGGAAGTGGAATAGTCTGAAAAGTGATGTAGTGGAGGCAGGATCCATACATAGATATAAATAGAGGTATGATAAAGCCTGTGGAGCAGGGACAATGACCTAGTAGCGACCGGTGAAAAGGTTGATCCAGGAGCTGTGAATCGACCCCTGCAACGACTACTATGTGAGTACAACTAGGCACGAACACACACACATACCCAATCAAACACCCACACCCACACACTCACACACCCACACACCCACAACCAAACTTACACCCTCACCCAAACACACACCGAAACCCAAATGCACACACATACACCCACCCACCCACCCACGCACACACACACACACACACACACACACACACACACACACACACACACACACACACACACACACACACACACACACACACACACACACACACACACACACACACAGGATGAACCAGCAAGATTCGACCTTGTGTTCACCCTGGGCAGCTCAGACATTGAGGACATCAAGTATGAGAGTCCCCTAGGAGCTAGCGACCACGTGGTTCTGCGCTTTGAATACATAGTAGAGCTGCAAGTGGAGAGTATAACAGGAGTTGAATGGGAAAAGCCTGACTATAAAAGAGGGGACTACATAGGGTTGAAGAACTTCCTGCGGGAGGTCCAGTGGGACAGAGAACTGGCAGGAAAGCCAGTAAATGAAATGATGGAATATGTAACAACAAAATGCAAGGAGGCAGTGGAAAGGTTTATTCCCAAGGGCAACAGTAACAACGGGAAGACCAGAACGAGCCCCTGGTTTACCCGACGGTGTAAGGAGGCAAAAACAAAATGCAATAGAGAATGGAAAAAATACAGAAGGCAGAGAACACACGAAAATAGGGAGATCAGTCGCAGAGCCAGGAATGAGTACGCACAGGTAAGGAGAGAGGCCCAACGACAGTATGAAAATGACATAGCATCGAGAATCAAGACTGACCCGAAACTGTTGTATAGCCACATCAGGAGGAAGACAACAGTCAAAGACCAGGTGATCAGATTAAGGACAGAAGGTGGAGAACTCACAAGAAATGATCAGGAGGTATGTGAGGAGCTGAACAGGAGATTTAAGGAAGTTTTTACAGTAGAGACAGGAAGGGCTGTGGGAAGACAACACAGAAGGGAACATCAAGAGGGAATATATCAACAAGTGTTGGATGACATACAAACAACTGAGGAGGAGGTGAAGAAGCTCCTAAGTGACCTTGACACCTCAAAGGCGATGGGACCGGACAACTGGGCAACTACCTGAGAAATGGAAGACACCTAATGTAGTCCCCATATTTAAGAAAGGAAACAGAAACGAGGCACTAAACTACAGACCTGTGTCTCTGACATGTATTGTGTGCAAAGTCATGGAGATTATCAGGAGGAGAGTGGTCGAACACCTGGAAAGGAACAAGATTATAAATGAAAACCAGCATGGGTTCATGGAAGGCAAATCTTGTATCACAAACCTCCTGGAGTTTTATGACAAGGTAATAGAAGTAAGACACGAGAGAGAGGGGTGGGCAGATTGCGTTTTCCTAGACTGCAGGAAGGCCTTTGACACAGTTCCCCACAAGAGATTAGTGCAGAAGCTGGAAGATCAGGCGCATGTAAAAGGGAGGGCACTGCAATGGATAAGGGAATACCTGACAGGGAGGCAGCAACGAGTCATGGTACGTGAAGAGGTATCACAGTGGGCGCCTGTTACGAGCGGGGTCCCACAGGGACGTTAGGAAGTATTTCTTCAGTCATAGAGTTGTCAGCAAGTGGAATAGCCTAGCAAGTGAAGTAGTGGAGGCAGGAACCATACATAGTTTTAAGAAGAGGTATGACAAAGCTCAGGAAGCAGAGAGAGAGAGAGGACCCAGTAGCGATCAGTGAAGAGGCGGGGCCAGGAGCTGAGTCTCGACCCCTGCAACCATAATTAGGTGAGTACAATTAGGTGAGTACATACACACACACTGGAGGTCCCAAGTTGGTAATTACAGGGTCCCAAGGTGGTAATTGCAGGGACAATGACCTATTAGCGACCAGTAAAGAGGTTGATCCAGGAGCTGTGAATCGACTCCTGCAACGACTACTATGTGAGTACAACTAGGCACGAACACACACACATACCCAATTAAACACCCACACCCACACACCCACACACCCACACACTCACACACCCACACACCCACACACCCACACACCCACACACCCACACACCCACAACCAAACTTACACCCTCACCCAAACACACCCCCACACCCAAATGCACACACATACACCCACCCACCAACACACACACACGCACACACACACACACACACACACACACACACACACACACACACACTCTCTCTCTCTCTCTCTCTCTCTCTCTCTCTCTCTCTCTCTCTCTCTCTCTCTCTCTCTCTCTCTGGAGGTCCCAAGGTGGTAATTGCAGTGATGTATAACCCACCACAGAACAGCAGGAGGCCAGGGCAAGAGTATGACGAGAGCAATAGAGCGATGGTTGACACACTGGCTGCAGTGGCCTGAAGAGCTCATGCATGCAGGGCAAAGCTCCTGATCATGGGTGACTTTAACCACAAGGAGATCGATTGGGAGAACTTGGAGCCACATGGTGGCCAAGATTCATGGAGGGCTAAGATTGTGGAGGTGGTACTGGAAAACTTCATGTACCAACACGTAAGGGACACAACAAGAGAGAGTGGAGAGGATGAACCAGCAAGACTGGACTTAATATTCACCTTGAGTAGTGCAGATATTGAGGACATCACATATGAAAGACCCCTTGGGGCCAGCGATCATGTGGTTTTGAGCTTCGAATACACAGTAGAGCTACAAGTGGAGGGGGAAGCAGGAAGGCCAGGACAAATGAAACCAAACTACAAGCGAGCGGACTACACGAGAATAAGGAACTTCCTAAACGAGGTTCAGTGGGACAGAGAACTGGCAGGGAAGCCAGTTAATGAGATGATGGAATATGTAGCAACAATGTGCAAGGAGGCTGAGGAGAGGTTTGTACCCAAGGGAAACAGGAATAATGAAAAAGCCAGAATGAGCCCATGGTTCAGCCAAAGGTGCAACGAGGCAAAAACCAAGTGTGCTAGGGAATGGAAGAAATACAGAAGGCAAAGGACCCAGGAGAATAAGAAGAGCAGTCGTAGAGCCAGAAACGAATATGCACAGATAAGAAGGGAGGCCCAACGACAATAAGAAAACGACATAGCAGCGAAAGCCAAATCTGACCCGAAGCTGTTATACAGCCACATCAGGAGGAAAACAACAGTCAAGGACCAGGTAATCAGGCTAAGGAAGGAAGGAGGAGAGACAACAAGAAATGACCGTGAAGTATGTGAGGAACTCAACAAGAGATTCAAAGAAGTGTTCACAGAGGAGACAGAAGGGGCTCCAGAAAGACGGAGAGGTGGAGCACACCACCAGGTGCTGGACACAGTACACACAAACAGAGGAAGAAGTGAAGAGGCTTCTGAGTGAGCGAGATACCTCAAAGGAAATGGGGCCAGATAACAACTCTCCATGGGTCCTGAGAGAGGGAGCAGAGGCATTATATGTACCCCTAACAACAATATTCAATACATCTATCGAAACAGGGAGATTGCCTGAGGCATGGAAGACAGCAAATGTAGTCTCAATCTTTAAAAATGGAGACAGACATGAAGCACTAAACTACAGACCAGTGTCACTGACATGTATAGTATGCAAAGTCATGGAGAAGATTGTCAGGAGAAGAGTGGTGGAACACCTAGAAAGGAATGATCTCATCAACAGCACCCAACATGGTTTCAGGGACGGGAAATCCTGTGTCCCAAACCTACTGGAGTTCTATGACAAGGTGACAGCAGTAAGACAAGAGAGAGAGGGGTGGGTGGATTGCATCTTCTTGGACTGCAAGAAGGCGTTTGACACAGTACCACACAAGAGATTAGTGCAAAAACTGGAGGACCAAGCAGGGATGATAGTGAAGGCACTACAATGGATCAAGGAATACTTGTCAGGAAGACAGCAGCGAGTAACGGTACGTGGCGAGGTGTCAGACTGGGCACCTGTGACAAGCAGGGTCCCACAGGGGTCAGTCCAGTACTGTTTCTGGTATTTGTGAACGACATGACGGAAGAAATAAACTCCGAGGTGTCCCTGTTTGCAGATGACGTGAAGTTGTTGAGAAGAATTCATTCGATCGAAGACCAGGCAGAACTACAAAAGGATCTGGACAGGCTGCAGATCTGGTCCAGCAATTGGCTCCTGGAGTTCAATCCCACCAAGTGCAAAGTCATGAAGATTGGGGAAGAGCAAAGAAGACCGCAGACGGAGTACAGTCTAGGGGGCCAGAGACTACTAACCTCACTCTTGGAAAAAGATCTTGGGGTGAGTATAACACCAGGCACATCTCCTGAAGCGCACATCAACCAAATAACTGCTGCAGCATATGGGCGCCTAGCAAACCTCAGAACAGCATTCAGACATCTTAATAAGGAATCATTCAGGACCCTGTACACCGTATACGTTAGGCCCATATTGGAGTATGCGGCACCAGTTTGGAACCCACACCTAGCCAAGCATGTAAAGAAACTAGAGAACGTGCAAAGGTTTACAACAAGACTAGTCCCAGAGCTAAGAGGTATGTCCTACTAGGAGAGGTTAAGGGAAATCAACCTGACGACACTGGAGGACAGGAGAGATAGGGGGGACATGATAACGACTTACAAAATAATGAGAGGAATTGACAAGGTGGGCAAAGACAGGATGTTCCAGAGACTGGACACAGCAACACGGGGACACAGTTGGAAGCTGAAGACACAGATGAATCACAGGGATGTTAGGAAGTATTTCTTCAGCCACAGAGTAGTCAGAAAGTGGAATAGTTTGGGAAGCGATGTAGTGGAGGCAGGATCCATACATAGCTTTAAGCAGAGGTACGATAAAGCTCATGGTTCAGGAAGAGTGACCTAGTAGCGACCAGTGAAGAGACGGGGCCAGGAGCTTGGACTCGACCCCTGCAACCTCAACTAGGTGAGTACAACTAGGTGAGTACAGCTAGGTGAGTACACACACACCCAGTCACATGTGAGCGACAAGGAATGGTTGAGGAGTCTGTACTCAGTGAACGTCATGCTCATACCTGAGTATGCACCAAGAGTTTGGAACCCGCACTTGGCCAAGAAAATCAAGAAATTAGAGAAAATGCAAAGGTTTGCAGCGAGACTACTCTCTGTGCTAAAGCATATGTCCATCGAGGAGAGGTTTAGGGAAGTTGATCTGAAGACACTGGAGGACTGGAGAGATAGGGGTGACATGATAAAGATATCAAATACTGAGAGGACTTGACAAAGTAGACAAAGACAGGATGTTCCAGAGATGGGACACAGCAACAAGGGGTCACAGTTGGATGATGAAGACTCTGATGATTCACAGTGATGTTAGAAAGTATTTCTTTAGTCATAGACTTGTCAGGAAGTGGAATAGTCCGGAAAGTGAAATAGTGGAGGCATGTACCGTACAAAGCTTTAAGTAGAGGTATGATAAAACTCATGGAGCAGGGATAGAGTGGTCTTAGTGGCAATCAATGAAGATTCGAGGCCAGGAGGTTTGACTCGACCCCTGAAACCACAATTAAATGAGTTCAGCTAGGTGGAAAATGAAGACTCGGATGAGTCACAGTCAGAGTTGTCAGGAGGTGGAACAGAATGGACAGTGATGTAGAGGAGGCAGGTTGCATTCATAGCTTTAAGAGGAGGTACGATAAAGCTGATGGAACAGGGAGAGAGTGGTCCTACCTGCGAAGAAGCAGGTCCGGGATTTATGACTCGTTTCTTGCAACCACATTTAGGTGAGTAAAAATAGATGAGCACACACACACACACGTATGTGTGTGTGTGTGTGTGTGTGTGTGTGTGTGTGTGTGTTCTCACCTAATTGTGGTTGCAGGGGACGAGTCATAGGTCCTGGCCCAGCCTTTTCACTGGTAACTACTAGGTTTACTCTCTTCCTGCTCCAAGAGCTTTATCATACCTCTTCTTAAAGCTGTGTATGAATCCTGCCTCGACTACTTTGTTCTCCAGATTGTTCCACTTTCTGACAATTCTATGGCTAGAGCAATACTTCTTAACATCCTTGTGGCTCCTATGAATTTTCAACATCCAACTGTAACACCTTGTTGTTGTGACTGAATAATTTTGTCCCTATTCACCCTGTCAGTTCATCGCAGTATTTTATATATTGTTATCATGTTCCCCTTATCCCTCCTGTTTTCTAGAGTTTTCAGGTTAATCTCTCCTCGTAGTACAAACTCCTTAGTTCCAGGACTATTCTTGTGGCTAACCTTTGCACTTTCTCTAATTTCTTGACCAGGCGCGTTCCATACTGGTATTGCACACTCCAATATGAGCCTTAGGAACACGGTGTACAGTGTCGTAAATAACTCCTTATTTAAATGACGAAATGCTTTTCTCAGGTTTGCCAGGCACCCGTATGCTGCAGCAGTTATTTAATTAATGGTTGCCTCAGGCGATATACTCGGTACGCTTAACCCAAGACCCTTTTTCTTGAGCGAGTCTTGCAGCCTTTGACCTCTTAGGCTGCCCTTCGTCTGCCGCCTCCTTTGTCCTTCACCTAATCTTTATAACTTTGCACTTGCTGGGGTTACACTCCAGGAACCATATGTCGAACCAGGCTTGCAGCCTGTCCAGATCTCTTTGTAGGCTTACCTGATCCTCTTCCGCTTGTATTCTCCTAATTAGTTTCACTTCGCCTCCATCATATCATTTACATATACAAGACAGCACCGGACCTAGGACTGACCCATGTGGAATCCCTCTCAATACATGCACCCACTCTGACACCTCATCTCAGATCACACGTTGTTTCCTTCCGGTCAGGTATTCCCTAATCCAATAAAGCACTTTCCCTCCTATTCCTGCTGCTACTCTAATTTTTCAACCAGTGTCTTGTGTGGAACTGTGTTGAAAGACTTCTTACAGTCCAAGAAGATATAGTCTACCCATCCCTTTCTGTCCTGTCTTACTTCTGTTACCTTGTCATTTATTACAACCCAGGTTCTGAAAGGCCTGTTATCCTGGGTGTAAAGAGAGCAAAATAAGCACAGCATAAAAACTTTGACTTGTATTATCCTTCACCAAGTATAAACAGCATTATGTACACTATGTACACTATGTACAGCAATAGGTATTAGTGCACACCATGGTAATCAAGGCAGAATTTGAAGTCAATAGAATGCAGACCACCATGCTTCAACCATATTTTCTTTGCCAGCGATATGAATAATTTTTATAGAATGTGGCTGCAGCCTGAGACTCCATCTCAGGAGTCTCGTATTGTGATTCTTCATTGTTTGGAGATACACCAGAGGGTTGTGATCCTTGTAGATGGTGACCAATTGAAAAGTCTGGCCCATATACCCGTCAAAGTGCTCCAAGGCTAGTATCAGAGCGAGGGCTTCTTTTTCAGTTGTACAGTAGGCCCTTTGGTGCTGCTGGTACTTGGGTGAGAAGAAAGCCACAGGCTGCAACCCATCGTCCCCTGCTTGTAGAAGTACTGCCCCCACCCTAGACTCACAAGCATCAACCTGTAATAAAAAAAGGTTTGGAAAAGTCTGGAGACAAAAGAATGGGTGGAGTACAAAGTAATCTTTTTACCTTTGTAAAAGCTTTTTGACATTCTGGGGTCCAATTAAAGGGAAATTTGGGATTGGTAAGTGAGGTTAGAGGGGGCTACAATATCTGAGAAATTTTTACATAATCTTCTATATCATCCTTCCATACCTAGAAGAATTTCCTATCATGAGGTACTGGATAATTTTTAATGGCAAGAACTTTAGCAAATTTAGGGGCGACTTTGCTACTACCTACTTCATGGCCCCCTAAAAAACAGTAGCCTGGCCAAAGGAAAACTTAGATAAGTAAACAGTTAAGTGGAAACTCTGGAAGATCTCAAAGAGAGCCTTAAGCCTAAACATGTGTTGATTCAAAGTATCAGACACAATAAAAAACAAAAAGGCACAATACCGTGACTGGAACGATACACAAATAACCCGCACATAAAAGACAGAAGCTTACGACGACGTTTCGGTCCGACTTGGACCATTGACAAAGTCACACTGTGACTTTGTCAATGGTCCAAGTCGGACCGAAACGTCGTCGTAAGCTTCTGTCTTTTATGTGCGGGTTATTTGTGTATCAGACACAATAACAATGTCGTTTAGGTAAGCTGCCGTGCCTTCAAGTATCAGCAACTGATGCTTTCCCTCGAATGTGTACAGAGGGTAGTCTGTACACATTCGAATAATGATTGTCCTCTACCTTTCCTCATCCCATTTTGTTTCCATCCATATCTCTGGATCCAGTTTAAGTATCTCCTTCGTTGTCCCCCTGTCTCTGCATCCTTGCCTTGTGTGGATAAGAGGCAGTCTGTGGGTTATGACTAAGTGAGTTAGTGGTCCCTGTTCAGTCATGAAATTCAGCCGCCTAGGACCTGCCGCCTCATCCAAGGATACCTGACTTAATTCTTCATTCCTCTATATCTCACAGTGGGCATTGTGATGTGACAGATTGTAGCAACTGTAGGTCTCTGTTGAAGGTAGTAGGTAACCTTTAAACGTAACCCCAATGTATGAACGCGCATTTGATACACTCGAAATACTCATGTGGAAGGCGATAAGCTGTGGTTACACCTAGAAATGCCTGCATGAGTCATCTGCGACCGTCTCTTGGTATAATGAGGTATAACCTTTATACAAGGCCAGTCGTATAGGAAAGTCACCAGATTCTCATTAAGGTTTTTCTTGGTGACTGCCTGCCTCAGGCACGCCTAACGCCAGAGTGGGTTTCTGCTGGTGGGAAGGCACTGCCTGTAGTGTATTAATGTATGGATAGTGTAATTACTATGTTAAGATAAAATGACTAAGCTCGTTATAAGGTCCTCAGAATCGCGTCCGTTGGATGTAGGTTTATTTATGGCAATCATAGGAGAGTTGGTTGTTCCGGGACATGGTTTATTGGTCCCTGTGATGGGGGTAATGGAGGTGACGAGCCCAGTATTGCCACTTTGTCCCAGAGCTCATCTGACGCAACAAGTGGCCTCTGAAAAGTATTCCTCTCTTTCGGTATGTCATTCCTGAACTTCAGTCAGTTCAATACCATCTTCTGAACCCATCAGTAAGTCTTCGGGTTCCTGAAATGCGAGGACGTAGACTTGTTGCCTTGTCTCCAGCAGATTTAAAGTCGTTTCCAATTGTTGGAAATCAATTGGATTAGCCTGGATCAGAGTATCGCAGGCATTAATATCCCTGGGGGTAGAGTTTGCTTCTGGGGCAGACTCTGTCGGCAGTTGTCATGTGTATCCATGTTGGCTGTGGACTCATTGACGTGGTAGTAACAGTTGTGACAGATTCATGACACTCCACAATAAATGTGAGTCAGCACATGGGGCTTTTGAGCATCCAGCCAGTTCTGGCTGGTAAACAGGTGCTGACTGCACGGCTGTAGTGACATTTCTACCTAACTCGTGTGTTTCCGAAGTGTTCCACTGGATTTTCTGCGACAAACTCTAGTTTAATTTACAGAGACCTATTGTGGAAGCGTAGTGTGTGTATCCCGGGTCAAGTGTTGTTGTGATGACGTCACATGATGACATCAGTGTCGTGGCGTGGGGCTAGGTATCGCCACCGTCGTGGTTAACACTGTCTTCCTAGAGGCTTTGCTCCTTCAAGATTCAAATTACTGCCACCTTGAAACGCCCACAACGGTCATGGTGCCCTTATCAGTCGACTGTATGTAACTGTTAATGATAACTTAAGAACATAAGAAAGGAGGAGCACTGCAATAGGCCTGTTGGCCGATACTAGGTAGGTCATTCACAAATCCAACCGAATAACAGAACACAAATGCTCTGTTGAGCGTCAGTGTGTGAGATTAATAGTAAATGACGAAGGACTAATCGCATTTTAGCGATGTTACAATAGTCACTGGTACTAACGAAGTCCTAGTGGTTCTGTGGGACCATAGATATGATACTTCTAGTTTTGAAGGACCAAAGCTGTGTAGAATAGAGGTTGTCTGTGGGTTATGAGTGAGTAGGTTAGTAGTCCCTGTTCAGTCTTAACATTCAGCCTAGAACCTGCCGCCTCATCCAAGGATACCTGAATTTTATGTACTTCTATATCTCATAGCGGGCAGTGTGATGTGATAGACGGTAGCAACTGCAGGTTTCTGTTGAAGGTGGTAGCTAACCTTTACACATAACCCCAGTATATAAAGGCACATTCATTTCACTCAAGATACTCATGTGGAAGGCGATAAGCTGTGGATGCACCTAGAAATAGCTGCGTGAGTCACCTGTGACCGTCTCTTAGTATAACGAGATAAAACTTTTATACAAAGCCCGTCTTACGGGTATGTCGCTCACATTTCACTAAGAGTATTTTGTGACTGCCATCTCTAGGCGCACCTAAGGAAGCCGTGGGTTGATGTTGGTGGGAAGGCACTGCCTATAGTGTATTAATATAAGGATAGTGTAATTATTATGTTAAGCAAAAGCGACTAAGTACAAATTTGCCTAAATATGTGTAAGTAGTAATATGTAATACAGAAGCCTGTGGAGGCCTTCTTACTAGGCTAGATCTTAGAAATTTAGTAAGAACAGAACTGTGGCACCCCCATCTTGAGTGGGGCTGCATGTCTTCCCTTCTCTCTCCAACTGGGTGAACGATTGTAACAGTTCTGGGAAATGACAGAGCTGACATATACAGAGAAGACATCTACAGAGAGCAAGAAGTGGGAGTTGCAAGCAAGAGCTAGTAACTCCCACATCCTGCTCTCTGTAGATGTCTTCTCGATCACTGTGTTGCAAAACTTACTTAGCCTTTTATCCCACACCTGTTCCATTTTGCTCTTGATCCTTTCTGCCAGTGCTTCTTGTTCAGCCCAGTCATCCTCAATACCCTTGTTTCTTTGTCTTGCCATGTGTACTCCCATAATTGTGGTTGCAGGGGTAGAGTCATAGCTTATTAAGGCCCCACCTCTTCACTGGTCGCTACTAAGTCACTCTGTCCCTGCTCAGCGATGTTTATCCTACCTCTTCTTAAAGTTATGTATGGATCCAGCCTTCACTACATCACTTCCAAGATTATTCCATTTCCTGGCACCTCTGTGACGGAAGAAATACTTTCTAACATCCCTGTGATTTATCTGAGTGTTCAACTTCCAACTGTGATCCCTTGTTGCTATGTCCCATCTTTGGAACATCCTGTGTCTGTCCACCTTGTCGATTCATCTCAGTATTTTATATGTCGTTATCATATCCCTGCTATGTCTCCTGTCCTCCAGTGTTGTCAGGTGGATTTCCCTTAACTTCTTGTAGGACATGCCCCTTAGCTCCAGGACTAGTCTTGCTGCAAAGCCTTGCATGTTCTCTAATTTCCTTACATGCTTGTCTAAGTGTGAGTTCCAAACTGGTGCTGCATACTTCAATATAGGCCTGACATACACGGTGTACAGGGTCCTGAACGATTCCTTATTAAGATGTCAGAATGCTATTCTTAGGTTTGCTAGGCACACATATGCTTCAACAGTTATTTGGTTGATTTGTGCCTCAGGAGATGAGCTTGGTGTTATACTCACCCCATGATCCATTTCCATGAGTGAGGTTTGCAGTCTCTGGCCCCCTATACTCTACTCCATCTGCAGTCTTCTTTGCCCTTCCCCAATCTTCATGACCTTGCACTTGGTGGGGTTGAACTCCAGGAGCCAGTTTCCCAACCAGGCCTGCAGCCTGTCTGGATCCCTTTGTAGTTCCTCCTGGTTCTCGTTCGATTGAATTCTTCTCACCAATTTCACATCATCTGCAAACAGGAACATTACTGGGTCTGTTCATTCCATCATGTCATTCACATACACCAGAAACAGCACATGTCCTTGTGAAATCCTGCTCATCACAGGCGCCCACTATGACACCTCGTCACGTACCATGACTCGTTGATGTCTTCCCGACTGGTATTCCCTGATGCATTGCAGTGCCTTCCCTGTTATTCCTGCCTGGTCTTCCAGCTTATGCACTGATTTCTAGTGTGGAAATGTGTCATAATCCTTCTTACAGCCCAAGAAAATGCAATCTACCCACCCCTTTCTCTCTTATCTCTTATTGTTGTCACCCTGTTATAGAACTTCAGTAGGTTCGTGACACAGGATTTCCGGTCACAACCAAAAAACAGTGCATAATTCTGGCAGCATTTTGATGTAATCAGCTTGTTTCTAGCGTATTTCTGAGTATCTTTTTCGATTTTTTTTTTTTTTTTTTTGCTGCTGAGATCATCATGACGACAGGATGCCAATTCGGGTGTTTTTTTTTTTTTTACTCAAGAAATTACGATTTTTATGATTGTTTCTAACCAAATATACTTGTTGGCATCTTCTGAGTCACTAGTGATCACTGCGCGCACCACCAGTACCTCAGTGACTTATGAGTCACTAGTGATCACTGCACACACCACCAGTACCTCAGTGACTTATGAGTCACTAGTGATCACTGCGCGCACCACCAGTACCTCAGTGACTTATGAGTCACTAGTGATCACTGCGCGCACCACCAGTACCTCAGTGACTTATAAGTCACTAGTGATCACTGCACACACCACCAGTACCTCAGTGACTTATAAGTCACTAGTGATCACTGTGCACACCACCAGTACCTCAGTGACTTATGAGTCACTAGTGATCACTGCACACACCACTAGTACCTCAGTGACTTATGAGTCACTAGTGATCACTGTGCACACCACCAGTACCTCAGTGACTTATGAGTCACTAGTGATCACTGCACACACCACTAGTACCTCAGTGACTTATGAGTCACTAGTGATCACTGTGCACACCACCAGTACCTCAGTGACTTATGAGTCACTAGTGATCACTGCACACACCACCAGTACCTCAGTGACTTATGAGTCACTAGTGATCACTGTGCACACCACCAGTACCTCAGTGACTTATGAGTCACTAGTGATCACTGCACACACCACTAGTACCTCAGTGACTTATGAGTCACTATTGATCACCGCACACACCACCAGTACCTCAGTGACTTATGAGTCACTAGTGATCACTGCACACACCACCAGTACCTCAGTGACTTATGAGTCACTAGTGATCACTGCGCGCACCACCAGTACCTCAGTGACTTATGAGTCACTAGTGATCACTGCACACACCACCAGTACCTCAGTGACTTATGAGTCACTGGTAATCACTGCACACACCACTAGTACCTCAGTGACTTATGAGTCACTAGTGATCACTGCACACACCACCAGTACCTCAGTGACTTATGAGTCACTAGTGATCACTGCACACACCACTAGTACCTCAGTGACTTATGAGTCACTAGTGATCACTGTGCACACCACCAGTACCTCAGTGACTTATGAGTCACTAGTGATCACTGCACACACCACTAGTACCTCAGTGACTTATGAGTCACTAGTGATCACTGTGCACACCACCAGTACCTCAGTGACTTATGAGTCACTAGTGATCACTGCACACACCACCAGTACCTCAGTGACTTATGAGTCACTAGTGATCACTGCGCACACCACCAGTACCTCAGTGACTTATGAGTCACTAGTGATCACTGCGCACACCACGAGTGCCTCAGTGACTTATGAGTCACTAGTGATCACTGCGCACACCACGAGTGCCTCAGTGACTTATGAGTCACTAGTGATCACTGCGCACACCACCAGTACATCAGTAACTTATGAGTCACTAGTGATCACTGTGCACACCACCAGTACCTCAGTGACTTATGAGTCACTAGTGATCACTGCGCACACCACCAGTAATTCAGTGACTTATGAGTCACTAGTGATCACTGTGCACACCACCAGTACCTCAGTGACTTACGAGTCACTAGTGATTGTGCACACCACCAGTACCTCAGCGACTTACGAGTCACTAGTGATCACTGTGCACACCACCAGTACCTCAGTGACTTACGAGTCACTAGTGATCACTGCGCACACCACCAGTACCTCAGTGACTTACGAGTCACTAGTGATCACTGTGTACAACACCAGTACCTCAGTGACTTATGAGTCACTAGTGATCACTGCGCACACCACCAGTACCTCAGTAACT
Organism: Cherax quadricarinatus; assembly: GCF_038502225.1. NCBI lineage: Eukaryota > Metazoa > Arthropoda > Malacostraca > Decapoda > Parastacidae > Cherax > Cherax quadricarinatus. The sequence continues at coordinate 49,193,978 of NC_091299.1, read as the reverse complement.
TACGAGTCACTAGTGATCACTGTGCACACCACCAGTACCTCAGCGACTTACGAGTCACTAGTGATCACTGTGCACACCACCAGTACCTCAGTGACTTACGAGTCACTAGTGATCACTGCGCACACCACCAGTACCTCAGTGACTTACGAGTCACTAGTGATCACTGTGTACAACACCAGTACCTCAGTGACTTATGAGTCACTAGTGATCACTGCGCACACCACCAGTACCTCAGTAACTTACGAGTCACTAGTGATCACTGTGCACACCACCAGTACCTCAGTGACTTATGAGTCACTAGTGATCACTGCGCACACCACCAGTACCATAGTGGCTTGTGAGTCACTAGTGATTGTGAAGGCTTACTCAGCCCTGTAACAACTTCAGTCAATATTACCAAGGCTGGCTCCCCCTCAGGAAAATTAATGAATAGAAAAAGAAATAATAACAGACAATGATAAACACTTTATTATTTAGAAACGGAATATGTAAAACAATAAAACATGAATGGGTATCCTAATTGAAAGAAAAATGAAAAATGAAATGAAAAAAAAATTACATTTGAACTCAACGCTAATATAGGTATATCGTGGTAATGAGGTGTCAGGTGTTGGTGACACTGAGTGTTGTTGAAATCGTAGCCGTTGCTGATGTGGGGGGGGGGAGTAGCAGGTGTTGGTGACCACCACCGGCTCGTTCTTCACAGAGTGTAGACGTGGATAATTACTTCAGATGACAGGAAAACAGGTTCGTTACCACTGCTATGATGAGAGGTTAGGTCCTGTGTTGGCTTACATAACAGGTAAGTAGATTAAACATGGGACGTCTCAGGACGTTAGTCCTTCTCCTTCTATTCTTCTCATTGGTTGGCAGGTGACCCTCTCTGTCATTCCAAGAGTAGTGTTGGGAGCTGTGAGTCGAGTGATTTACTGTTTGACCGGAGTCCCACACGTCACCTTTTGGGTGGGGGGGGGAGAGGGAGGGGAAGGGATAGCCGGAGCTAGACTGACCCTACCTTAACAAGCAGCTGGCAAACAAACTATCACTTTCGGGGAGGGAAAAAAAGGGGGGGGGGTGAATAGCGGGAGCTGGACTTACCCTACCTTAACAAGTAGCCGGCAATGAAACTATTGTTACTATACACGCCCTCGCTACTCCTATCTATTGAACTTTTCCCTCTCACTCCCCCATACCAAGACTTATTGTCAAGGAGAATAAGAAGAATAGGCGAGGAAAAAGTTCTAACATGTGGAAGTCGCGTAAGGCAATAAATCTTCTGCTGACTGTCACGACTTAACCAGTCAGAGAAATAATTAGATGAACCATTTCTAAAATGAATTCTTTTCCCAGTAGATAAAATTTAAGCTTGGAGATACCCCCACACATGGGCCAAACATTACTTTTCTATGGTGGAGTATCTCGTTTCTGCAGGAGGGAAGTTTTAGATTTAATAAATATACAGGATCTAGGAGTGTGCGTATTTTGTGCAGTAAGCACCTGACACCTACTGCAAGAACTATACTTCTTTGTAACCTGTAAGTACATGCTTGGCCAAAAATAAGTGTGCTTGAGTTTATAAGAACATAAGAACATAAGAACGAAGGAACACTGCAGAAGGCCTACTGGCCCATGCGAGGCAGGTCCAAGTCCCTACCGGCTTAAGCCAATGCACCCAACCTAGTCAGGTCAGGTCACATTGACTTAAGGGAGGAACACGGCAACCGACCTGTTAGCACAAGCTATCAGGTCCAACTCACACCCACCCACATCTACTCATGTATTTATCCAACCTATTTTTAAAGCTACACAACGTTCTGGCCTCTATAACGGTACTTGGGAGTTTGTTCCACTCATCCACAACTCTATTACCAAACCAGTACTTTCCTATATCCCTCCTGAATCTGAATTTTTCCAACTTAAAACCATTGCTGCGAGTCCTGTCTAGGCTAGATATTTTCAGCACACTATTTACATCCCCTTTATTTATTCCTGTCTTCCACTTATAAACCTCAATCATATCCCCCCTAATTCTACGTCTTTCTAGAGAGTGCAGTTTCAGGGCCCTTAGTCTATCCTCATAGGGAAGGTTTCTGATACATGGGATCATCTTTGTCATCCTCCTTTGTACATTTTCCAGAGAATTTATATCCATTCTGTAATACGGTGACCAAAACTGTGCAGCATAATCTAAATGAGGCCTAACCAAGGATGTATAGAGTTGAAGAACAACCTGAGGACTCCTATTATTTATGCTTCTTGATATGAAGCCAAGGATTCTATTAGCTTTATTGCGAACACTTATGCACTGTTGTCTTGGTTTCAGATTACTGCTAACCAGAACTCCTAAATCTTTTTCGCAATCCGTAATATTAAGATCTACATTATTTAGTTTATATGTGGCATGGTTATTGTCCTGTCCAACATTTAGAACTTTGCATTTGTCTATATTAAACTGCATCTGCCACTTCTCCGACCACTGCATCAGTCTATTCAAATCTTCCTGGAGTGCTCGAATGTCCTCGTCAGAATGAATTCGACGGCCTATTTTGGTGTCATCGGCAAACTTGCCGATGTCGCTCTTTATGCCCTCATCTATGTCGTTTATGTAGATTGTGAACAGCAGGGGGCCCAACACTGACCCCTGTGGAACACCGCTCGTGACGCTTCCCCACTCTGATTTCTCCCCATTTATGCAAACTCTCTGCTGCCTATTTGTCAACCATGCCTCTATCCAGGAAAAAATTTCTCCTCCTATTCCATGTGCTTTAATTTTCCTCAATAGTCTCTGATGTGGGACCCTGTCAAAAGCCTTACTCAAGTCCATATACACAATATCATATTCATTACCATGATCTACCTCCTCAAATACCTTAGTGAAAAAAGTTAATAAATTCGTAAGGCAGGAACGCCCCTTTGTAAAACCATGCTGAGATTCGTTGATTAATTTATGCTTTTCAAGGTGGCTACGAACTGCCTCGGCAATTATTGATTCCATAAATTTTCCCACTATGGAGGTTAGGCTTATTGGTCTATAGTTCGAAGCTAAGGACCTGTCACCTGTTTTGAAAATAGGTATCACATTTGCCATTTTCCACTTATCTGGCACCATGCCAGTTTGTAGTGATATGTTGAAAAGATTAGCCAAAGGTGTGCTAAGCTCCTCTTTACATTCCTTTAGAACCCTTGCATACAGTTCATCAGGGCCTGGGGATTTGTTAGGTTTTAATTTATCTATTTGCCTAAGGACCATGTCACTTGTGACCCTAATAGTGCACAGTTTATTATCGTCCTGTTCTACATAATTTATCATTACTGGAATATCGCTGGTATCCTCCTGTGTAAAAACTGAGAGGAAGTATGTGTTAAAAATTCTACACATTTCCTTATCACTGTCAGTGAGCTGACCCGAGGAACTTTTGAGTGGGCCTATCTTGTCCCTGATCTTACTTCTGTATACCTGAAAGAATCCTTTTGGGTTAGTCTTCGATTCTCTTGCAACTTTAACCTCATAATCTCTATTTGCTTTTCTAATTCCCTTTTTTATTTCTCTCTTTAACTGAATATATCGATTTCTTAATTGCCCCTCTCCTCTTTTGATTTGCCTATATATGCCTCTCTTTTGACCAATCAGATATTTTAATCTATTGTTCATCCATTTAGGATCATTTTTGTTTGATCTGATTTCCCTATTTGGAACATAATTTGACTGAGCAGCTAGAACTATGCCCTGGAAAGCATCATATCGGCAACCATCACCACCTACCTGACCCCTAGTCAGGTCATTCCAGTTCAGCCCACCTAAGTAATTTTTCAGTCCTATGAAATCAGCCAAGCGAAAGTCAGGGACGGAGACTTGATTGCCATTATTAGGGGAATTCCATGATATGTTAAAACTGAGTGATTTGTGATCACTCTCCCCAAGCTCATCATTAACCTCAAGATTATTAATTAGTGTTTCCCTACTGGCAAGAACCAAGTCAAGGAGGTTATTTCCCCTAGTTGGCTCTGTCACAAACTGTTTTAAAAAACAATCCTGGATCGTATCAAGAAAGTCACCCGACTCTAAATTTCCTGTCAAATTGCTCCAGTCAATCTGTCTATAGTTGAAATCTCCCATTAGCACAACATTTTCGTATGTAGATGCCTTACGAATTTCGTCCCATAGAAGTTTACTGCACTCCCTATCAAGATTTGGGGCCCTGTAAATCACACCCAAAATTAGTTTTTCTCGGCCCTCGAGAAGCTGTAACCAAACAGATTCAGTGGCTGACGCTTCTAATTTAATATCTTGTCTAACACAACAATTTAAATTGTCTCTGACATACATCGCTACTCCACCACCTTTCCTGTTGACCCTGTCAGTGTGGAATAATTTATAGCCTTGTATGTGACATTCAGAGGGCATCTCTCTATCTTTCAGATTGAGCCAGGTCTCTGTTATAGCAATAATATCTATGTTTCCTGCACTTGCAATTAATCTTAGCTCATCTATCTTATTTCTAACACTCCTGCTATTAGTATAGTAAACCTTAAGGGAGCTAGTCCCTTGCTGCCCTCTGCTGTCCCCCTTTGTTTGCTGACCTGTTCTATTGTCTTTATTTATAACTTCATGCTGAATGCCTTTTATACATTTACTGTTTCCAACCCTAGTGTTGCAACCTGCTTGTTTCCCACACACACCCATACCTCTATCTTCCATCAGTTTAAAATCATAGGCATTTCACCAATGGCCTTCTCAATCGAGTCTGCAAGTGCTACCACCCCTGCCCCAGAGAGATGAACCCCATCCCTTGCATACATATCATGTTTGCCATAAAAGTTGTTCCAGTTGTCAATGAATGGGATTGCAAGTTCCTTGCAGTATCTGTCTAGCCAGCAATTTACACCAATTGCCCTAGACAACCATTCATTTCCTACTCCCCTTCTAGTCAAGATGCTACATATGATTGGGATCCCTCCCTTAGACTTAATGAAATCTATAGCTGACCTGTACTTATCTAGCAGCTCTTCTCTCCTACCCTTCCCAATATCATTTCCACCAGCACTGAGACAGATAATGGGCTTGTTCCCATTACCTGACATGATATTATCCAGTCTGTTGACAATGTCCCCAACACCAGCTCCAGGGAAGCACACTCTATCTCTCATCTTCTTATTCCTATTACAAAAAGCACGATCAACATATCTTACCTGAGAGTCACCAACCACAAGAATGCGCTTACCTTCATTAGCAGGGGCAGTAGTACCCTTACCTTCACTGGCCACTGAAGTACATTCATCCTGGAGAACAGAGAAGCGATTTCCTACCTTCAGATCTGCACTCTTAACTTTCCTTACTCTGATGCGCCTCCCATTACTGTGAACAACTCGCCACTTGTAGCAGGTGCTGGGCTGCACCTCACTGCTGGTAGCCGTTGCTACCACCCCACCTACAGCCTCCTCACAGTGAGAGACAGACTGCACCTCACTGCTAGAAGCCTCATTCCCCACATCTCCAACCACCTCACACTCTCTCCCAGGCCCATTGAGGTGGACCTTCAGCCTCCTAATCTCCTCCTGGAGAAGCAAGACCTCCTCCTTCAACTCTCCAACCTCAGCTTTTAAAACACTGTAGAAGCAAGCCATGCTTTGTAACCGTCCACGCTAATCCCCAAGCAGCTCTTACGATGGGCCAAGTGTTTGGTCACTGGCAAATCATGAGCCATTTGAAGAACAGTCTCTCGGCATGGTTTAATAACAAGTAGGGAATAATCTATCACTGAAGAATGAGATTTAAAGACCGACTTATATAAGATACCATTAATATATTCAAACTTATGAGATACGTATCTCCCATGGATAACTTTGTTGTTAAAAGCTTGATTATGACAATCCCGAAGTGAAGGGCAATTGCGCTGTATACTGACAAAGTCATCCTTGGACATAAAATCTGGGAAAATAAAAGGACTCACGGTGGGAGAAGAGGAGGTAGGAGAAACCGGGGTTATGGTCTGAGCCCTAGTCAAGACATTGAGAGTGCCAGAGGCAATACCCTTACTTTCACCCGACGAGTGGACAGGTGATCCTGCTACCTCGCTATTGAGAGCAGTATCATCTGTTTCCACCCCCAAATGAACAGTACGAGACAATGCAGCTTCCGTTGCAGAATTGTTAAGAGGATTATTTAACTTCCAAGGAAGAGGAGCTGGAAAACTTAGATCCACGGGTGGTGACGAAAGATCCGCCTCTGAAGGAAGAACGGCACCTTTAATGTTACCCCACTATTATAGAACAAGTAACTGGGGCTAGTACCGCATTAGTCCAACCGGTGAACCATTTAGTTTTCAAGTAACAACGTATTGTAGGGAAGGTATTTTCACGACCTAAGTAATCTGAAAGAACAGAGGTCATACGAGAGGTTTTAAAGTAAGGGAACAGTTTGTCCGAAATTACGATGCACGTACATCCAGTGTCACGTAATATGTCTCAGACTTTTATACCACTAACTGCTCCTGAACAGAAGGGTGTTTGGTCATTACCGTCAACAAAACATCTACCAACTTTCTCTATTTTCTTGGAAGGACAATCTGGACGTTTATGTCCGATACCACCACATCGATGACAGGTTGGTATAATAGCTGGTGACTTTACTTCTACTGTAGGCTTCTTAATCTTTGGTTCAGGTGAACCATTGCCCTTAAGATTCGATCCCTTTAGTTTTTATAGGAATTGTGAGCCTCAGCATACAAGTCAGCGGCCTAAGCAACTTCCTCAGCTTTAATCAGGTTACGTTCTCTAATGAAAGTTCTTATCTGGTGGGGAAGAGTTGTCAGGAACTGGTCAGCAACCATGAAGTCTCTAAGAGATTCATAACTGTGATCAATTCCTGAACTCTCTATCCAAAAGTCGAGCAAACGAAAGAGTGTTACCTGTAACTTCTGAAAGTTCTGGCCAGGCTGTAAGGTGGCATACCTGAAATCTTTCCTGTAAGAATTTGTGGTTTTTTGATATGCTTTAAGGATTGCCTTCTTCAGTAGGTTTTAATTACATATGATATCCTGCGACAAAGTTGCATAGATATTCAAACCTGTACCGGAAAATAACATTCCTAACCTGGTAGCCCAGGTGTCAGCTGGCCATTCACAGAGGGTAGCAGTATTTTCGAACCTGATAATGTATGAAGTTATATCTTCCCCCTCTGTGAAGGGAGGTAAATTAGGTGTTGGAATATGTGCACTAGCTGCCCGTTGTTCCATTACTCCTTCCTCTAATTGTTGTTGTGTAAAAGTTAACTTTTTATTCTCTAATTCAAGGCGAGATTTTTCGAGCTCACGATCCTTTTCTCTCTCTATTAACTCATGTTCTCTATCCTTTGCTCTTTCCTCAAGTTCTCTTAATTTAACTTGTTCATCACGTATCTTAGCTTGTTCCTCACGTATTTTAGCTTGTTCCTCACGTTCTTTAGCTCTTTCCTCACGATCAAGTCTATCACGCTCTTTTTGGCCTTCTCGCTCTCTTTCTGTCTTTCTTCGCTTTCTCTTTCAATTCTCTCTCTCTCCTTTTTCTCCTGTCTTTCCCTTTCTAACTGTCTTTCTTCTCTCTCAATTCTCTCTCTTTCAAGTCTTTCCTGGATCTTAGCACTAATGAAAGATTCTAAATTTTTCCCTGTTATTCCTAACTTACTTCCAGCATTCATCCAAAACTGGTATTCCTCCATGCTTGCAAGAATAACTTAAAGAATGGGGTCACTTGACCATCCAATCTTCTCACCAACAAATCAAGAGTGTCCTACGACAGTTCCCTTGATATAATAAAGAGCTCAATGAAACAAATTGTCACTGGAAAATCTCGGGTCCCTAGAGTGTAATCCTCCAAAGTGTTTCAAGCTCGAAAAGGTGGAAGAATTAAATATTATATCCTGCCTGACTTGACTTGCAATAAATTGAGACTATAACAATCACCAAATCTTTTAAATACCTGTACCGTAGTCCTACCATAGAGAATGATTACTCATGGCTGGTGGTAACAGTCTGTGGTATGCGGCGTTGAAGTTCCAATGGTAGATTCGAGATGGAATTGAATCTTGATTCAGTAGAGTTGATCATGGCAAGGTCGCCACGTGTGAAGGCTTACTCAGCCCAGTAACAACTTCAGTCAGTATTACCAAGGCTGGCTGCTCCTCAGGAAAATCAATGAATAGAAAAAGAAATAATAACAGACAATGATAAACACTTTATTATTTAGAAACAGAAAATGTAAAACAATAAAACATGAATGGGTATCCTAATTGAAAGAAAAATGAAAAATGAAAAGAAATAAAATTACATTTTAACTCAACGCTAATATAGGTATATCGTGGTAATGGGGTGTCAGGTGTTGGTGACACTGAGTGTTGTTGAAATCGTAGCAGTTGCTGATGTGGGGGAGGGGTAGCAGGTGTTGGTGACCACCACCGGCTCGTTCTTCACAGAGTGTAGCCGTGGATAATTACTTCAGATGACAGGAAAACAGGTTCGTTACCACTGATATGATGAGGGGTTAGGTCCTGTGTTGGCTTACATAACAGGTAAGTAGATCAAACATGGGACGTCTCAGGACGTTAGTCCGTCTCCATCTATTCTTCTCGTTGGTTGGCAGGTGACCCTCTCTGTCATTCCAAGAGAAGTGTTGGGAGCTGTGAGTCGAGTGATTTACTGTTTGACCGGAGTCCCACACGTCACTTTTCGGGGGAGGGGGAAGAGGGAGGGAAAGGGATAGCGGGACCTAGACTGACCCTACCTTAACAAGCAGCCGGCAATCAAACTATCACTTTCGGGGAGGGGAAAAAAGAGGGAAAGGAATAGCGGGAGCTGGACTTACCCTACCTTAACAAGTAGCCAGCAATGAAAATATTGTTACTATACACTCCCTCGCTACTCCTATCTATTGAACTTTTCCCTCACAGTGATCACTGCGCACACCACCAGTAATTCAGTGACTTATGAGTCACTAGTGATCACTGCACACACCACCAGTAATTCAGTGACTTATGAGTCACTAGTGATCGCTGCGCACACGACCAGTACCTCAGTGACTTACGAGTCACTAGTGATCACTGTGCACACCACCAGTACCTCAGTGACTTATGAGTCACTAGTGATCACTCCACACACCACCAGTACCTCAGTGACTTATGAGTTGCTAGTGACCACTGTGCACACTACCAGTACCTCAGTGACTTATGAGTCACTAGTGATCACTGTGCACACCACCAGTACCTCAGTGACTTATGAATCACTAGTGATCACAGCGCACACAACCAGTAATTCGGTGACTTATGAGTCACTAGTGATCACTGTGCACACCACCAGTACCTCAGTGACTTATGAGTCACTAGTGATCACTGCATACACCACCAGTACCTCAGTGACTTATGAATCAAAAGTGATCACTGTGCACACCACCAGTACCTCAGTGACTTATGAGTCACTAGTGATCACTGCACACACCACCAGTACCTCAGTGACTTATGAATCACTAGTGATCACTGTGCACACCACCAGTACCTCAGTGACTTATGAATCGCTAGTTATCACTGCGCACACCACCAGTACCTCAGTGACTTATGAGTCACTAGTGATCACTGTGCACACCACCAGTACCTCAGTGACTTATGAGTCACTAGTGATCACTGTGCACACCACCAGTACCTCAGTGACTTATGAGTCACTAGTGAGCACTGTGCACACCACCAGTACCTCAGTGACTTATGAGTCACTAGTGATCACTGTGCACACCACCAGTACCTCAGTGACTTATGAGTCACTAGTGATCACTGTGCACACCACCAGTACCAGAGAGTGGAGTTATAATGGTCGGTCAAAGGTGGCGCGCCGACCCGTAGAGTTTCATGCAAACTAAATATGTGAATAACTCAGGAATAAGTTATTGAATTTTATTCTCCTTCTTTTGGGAAGAGTTTTGTTAGGAACATCATGATTTTTTCACACGTTTTTGAGGAATGATTGTTCTATAATCCAGAAGAATGGATTTGTGATATGTATTACCGTTTTGTTTCATGGATATTTTTTCCTCAAAAAGCAAAAAGACAAAAAAAAAAAAAAACAGCAAATTTCAACATTTTGTATAATGCAATCTATTGATATTTCGCTCATTACCTTCTATCCGATGATTATCAATCTCTATCTTGCATCTGATGTCAACTAGAACATTGTACATCTTAACGAATTTGTTGAAAAATGGAATCTTGTAAGACCTAGAGAATATAACAATTTTGTTTTTTTCCACCGAACTATAAGGAAAAAATGAAAAGAAATACGTTGTGTAGGTTTCAAATGCTGCTTAATTCACAGGAAAAATTTAATGAAAATAAGAAAAAAAGGCAAAATTGTTGCTTCCCATCCCTGAAACCATACTGGCTGTTGTTGATAACACAATAGACAAATAACCTGCACATGGAAGAGAGGAGCTTACGACTACGTTTCGGTTCGTCTTGGACTATTTACAAAGTCACACTAACGAAAAGGAGAGCACGATGGGTGTATATATAGGCAGGAGGTGGTAGTGGTAGTAGTGCTCCACCACTCTTCTCCTATAATCTTCTCTATGACTATGCATACTATACATGTTAGTGACACTGGTCTGTAATTTAGTGCTTCATGTCTGTCTCGTTTTTTTTTTTTAAAAGTGGAACTACATTTGCTGTCTTCCATACCTTAGATAGTCTCCCTGTTTCGATAGATGTGTTGACGACTGTCGATAGTGGCACCCATAGCGCCTCTGCTTCCTCTCTCAGGATCCATTGAGAGATGTTATCCGGCCCCATCGCCTCTGAGGTATCTAGCTCACTTAGCAGCCTCTGCACTTCTTCCTCGGTTGTATGTATTGTGTCCAACACTTGATGGTGTAAGCCATCTCTCCGTCTTTCCAGAGTCCCTTCTGTCTCCTCTGTGAACACTTCTTTGAATCTCATGTTGAGCTCCTCACACACTTCTCGGTTGTTTCTTGTGATCTCACCTCCTTCTTTCCTCAGCCTGATTACCTGGTCCTTGACGGTTGTTTTCCTCCTGATGTGGCTGTACAACAGCTTCCGTTCAGATTTGGCTTTTGCTGCCATATCATTTTCGTATTGTCGTTGGGCGTCACTTCTTACCTGTACATATTCATTTCTGGCTTTACGAATGCTCTCCTTATTCTCTCTGTACTTCTTCCATTCTCTAGCACACTTCATTTTGGCCTCTGTACGCCTTTATGTGAATCAATTGCTC
>NC_091299.1:49102732-49177732 GCF_038502225.1 Cherax quadricarinatus | reverse complement strand
TCTCCATTGGCCTACTACATCTCTTCCCAGGATCTCATGCCAATGCCGATAACTTCTGTGTATCATTTACTAATGCAAGAGAGAAGATGCCTGCCACTCGCATGCATATTAGTCACCAAGCTACAGTTGTTGATTAAAATGCTTATATTATCCTGGATAAAACGATAGCAGATTATATTTGCTACTGAGAAATAAGAACATAAGAACATAAGAACGAAGGAACACTGCAGAAGGCCTACTGGCCCATGCGAGGCAGGTCCAAGTCTCCTACCGGCTTAAGCCAATGCACCCAACCTAGTCAGGTCAGGTCACATTGACTTAAGGGAGGAACACGGCAACCGACCTGTTAGCACAAGCTATCAGGTCTAACTCACACCCACCCACATCTACTCATGTATTTATCCAACCTATTTTTAAAGCTACACAACGTTCTGGCCTCTATAACGGTACTTGGGAGTTTGTTCCACTCATCCACAACTCTATTACCAAACCAGTACTTTCCTATATCCTTCCTGAATCTGAATTTTTCCAACTTAAAACCATTGCTGCGAGTCCTGTCTAGGCTAGATATTTTCAGCACACTATTTACATCCCCTTTATTTATTCCTGTCTTCCATTTATACACCTCAATCATATCCCCCCTAATTCTACGTCTTTCTAGAGAGTGCAGTTTCAGGGCCCTTAGTCTATCCTCATAGGGAAGGTTTCTGATACATGGGATCATCTTTGTCATCCTCCTTTGTACATTTTCCAGAGAATTTATATCCATTCTGTAATACGGTGACCAAAACTGTGCAGCATAATCTAAATGAGGCCTAACCAAGGATGTATAGAGTTGAAGAACAACCTGAGGACTCCTATTATTTATGCTTCTTGATATGAAGCCAAGGATTCTATTAGCTTTATTGCGAACACTTATGCACTGTTGTCTTGGTTTCAGATTACTGCTAACCAGAACTCCTAAATCTTTTTCGCAATCCGTAATATTAAGATCTATATTATTTAGTTTATATGTGGCATGGTTATTGTCCTGTCCAACATTTAGAACTTTGCATTTGTCTATATTAAACTGCATCTGCCACATCTCCGACCACTGCATCAGTCTATTCAAATCTTCCTGGAGTGCTCGAATGTCCTCGTCAGAATGAATTCGACGGCCTATTTTGGTGTCATCGGCAAACTTGCCGATGTCGCTCTTTATGCCCTCATCTATGTCATTTATGTAGATTGTGAACAGCAGGGGGCCCAACACTGACCCCTGTGGAACACCGCTCGTGACGCTTCCCCACTCTGATTTCTCCCCATTTATGCAAACTCTCTGCTGCCTATTTGTCAACCATGCCTCTATCCAGGAAAAAATTTCTCCTCCTATTCCATGTGCTTTAATTTTCCTCAATAGTCTCTGATGTGGGACCCTGTCAAAAGCCTTACTGAAGTCCATATACACAATATCATATTCATTACCATGATCTACCTCCTCAAATACCTTAGTGAAAAAAGTTAATAAATTCGTAAGGCAGGAACGCCCCTTTGTAAAACCATGCTGAGATTCGTTGATTAATTTATGCTTTTCAAGATGGCTACGAACTGCCTCGGCAATTATTGATTCCATAAATTTTCCCACTATGGAGGTTAGGCTTATTGGTCTATAGTTCGAAGCTAAGGACCTGTCACCTGTTTTGAAAATAGGTATCACATTTGCCATTTTCCACTTATCTGGCACCATGCCAGTTTGTAGTGATATGTTGAAAAGATTAGCCAAAGGTGTGCTAAGCTCCTCTTTACATTCCTTTAGAACCCTTGCATACAGTTCATCAGGGCCTGGGGATTTGTTAGGTTTTAATTTATCTATTTGCCTAAGGACCATGTCACTTGTGACCCTAATAGTACACAGTTTATTATCGTCCTGTTCTACATAATTTATCATTACTGGAATATCGCTGGTATCCTCCTGTGTAAAAACTGAGAGGAAGTATGTGTTAAAAATTCTACACATTTCCTTATCACTGTCAGTGAGCTGACCCGAGGAACTTTTGAGTGGGCCTATCTTGTCCCTGATCTTACTTCTGTATACCTGAAAGAATCCTTTTGGGTTAGTCTTCGATTCTTTTGCAACTTTAACCTCATAATCTCTTTTTGCTTTTCTAATTCCCTTTTTTATTTCTCTCTTTAACTGAATATATCGAATTCTTAATTGCCCCTCTCCTCTTTTGATTTGCCTATATATGCCTCTCTTTTGACCAATCAGATATTTTAATCTATTGTTCATCCATTTAGGATCATTTTTGTTTGATCTGATTTCCCTATTTGGAACATAATTTGACTGAGCAGCTAGAACTATGCCCTGGAAAGCATCATATCGGCAACCATCACCACCTACCTGACCCTTAGTCAGGTCATTCCAGTTCAGCCCACCTAAGTAATTTTTCAGTCCTATGAAATCAGCCAAGCGAAAGTCAGGGACGGAGACTTGATTGCCATTATTAGGGGAATTCCATGATATATTAAAACTGAGTGATTTGTGATCACTCTCCCCAAGCTCATCATTAACCTCAAGATTATTAATTAGTGTTTCCCTACTGGCAAGAACCAAGTCAAGGAGGTTATTTCCCCTAGTTGGCTCTGTCACAAACTGTTTTAAAAAACAATCCTGGATCGTGTCAAGAAAGTCACCCGACTCTAAATTTCCTGTCAAATTGCTCCAGTCAATCTGTCTATAGTTGAAATCTCCCATTAGCACAACATTTTCGTATGTAGATGCCTTACGAATTTCGTCCCATAGAAGTTTACTGCACTCCCTATCAAGATTTGGGGCCCTGTAAATCACACCCAAAATTAGTTTTTCTCGGCCCTCGAGAAGCTGTAACCAAACAGATTCAGTGGCTGACGCTTCTAATTTAATATCTTGTCTAACACAACAATTTAAGTTGTCTCTGACATACATCGCTACTCCACCACCTTTCCTGTTGACCCTGTCAGTGTGGAATAATTTATAGCCTTGTATGTGACATTCAGAGGGCATCTCTCTATCTTTCAGATTGAGCCAGGTCTCTGTTATAGCAATAATATCTATGTTTCCTGCACTTGCAATTAATCTTAGCTCATCTATCTTATTTCTAACACTCCTGCTATTAGTATAGTAAACCTTAAGGGAGCTAGTCCCTTGCTGCCCTCTGCTGTCCCCCTTTGTTTGCTGACCTGTTCTATTGTCTTTATTTATAACTTCATGCTGAATGCCTTTTATACATTTACTGTTTCCAACCCTAGTGTTGCAACCTGCTTGTTTCCCACACACACCCATACCTCTATCTTCCATCAGTTTAAAATCGTAGGCATTTCACCAATGGCCTTCTCAATCGAGTCTGCAAGTGCTACCACCCCTGCCCCAGAGAGATGTACCCCATCCCTTGCATACATATCATGTTTGCCATAAAAGTTGTTCCAGTTGTCAATGAATGGGATTGCAAGTTCCTTGCAGTATCTGTCTAGCCAGCAATTTACACCAATTGCCCTAGACAACCATTCATTTCCTACTCCCCTTCTAGGCAAGATGCTACATATGATTGGGATCCCTCCCTTAGACTTAATGAAATCTATAGCTGACCTGTACTTATCTAGCAGCTCTTCTCTCCTACCCTTCCCAATATCATTTCCACCAGCACTGAGACAGATAATGGGCTTGTTCCCATTACCTGACATGATATTATCCAGCCTGTTGACAATGTCCCCAACACCAGCTCCAGGGAAGCACACTCTATCTCTCATCTTCTTATTCCTATTACAAAAAGCACGGTCAATATATCTTACCTGAGAGTCACCAACCACAAGAATGCGCTTACCTTCATTAGCAGGGGCAGTAGTACCCTTACCTTCACTGGCCACTGAAGTACATTCATCCTGGAGAACAGAGAAGCGATTTCCTACCTTCAGATCTTCACTCTTAACTTTCCTTACTCTGATGCGCCTCCCATTACTGTGAACAACTCGCCACTTGTAGCAGGTGCTGGGCTGCACCTCACTGCTGGTAGCCGTTGCTACCTCCCCAACTACAGCCTCATCACAGCGAGAGACAGACTGCACCTCACTGCTAGAAGTCTCATTCCCCACAACTCCAGCCACCTCACACTCTCTCCCAGACCCATTGAGGTGGACCTTCAGCCTACTAATCTCCTCCTGGAGAAGCAAGACCTCCTCCTTCAACTCTCCAACCTCAGTTTTTAAAACACTGCAGAAGCAAGCCATGCTTTGTAACCGTCCACACTAATCCCCAAAGCAGCTCAGGGTCTGTGACCTCACGTGACGACTGACCACTGACGATAGACTCAAGATAGCATGATGTTAATGTGGGAGCTGTGATAATAATGACTGGAAGTGCTGGAGCCTGGAATTGAGGTTGGAAACCTTGATGTGGCATTCTAAGAGTATGTTACAATTTATTCGGCTTATGTCACACACCCATATAGGCATGCCCCTCAATACCAGCGAACCAGGTGTTGTAGGTATAATGAGTATGTGCCCTTTCTTTACGCTAGCACCTTGGTTCAACCAGCCAATTTTCAAAGAAGGCCGCAAAAGTTATGAAGAGATGTAGTACACTCAAGAATCAACACAGGCAGACTTACCTCAAAGCCTGGTTGAAGACGGTTCTCACAGTGTCTCATGCTTTCTTTGCCTTAGTGTACAGATTCGAGAAAAAGTTCCTGAACGCTCTTTCCTGGGCAGAAATAATATCAGGTAACTCGGTGCAACTTGTAACGATAATGATGACTGGTTGACAACACTGATTGTTGATTCTTTCTGTGTATCTATATAAAAGAATATTTTTGAATGCAGACATAAATTAATTACCATTTGGATATAATACTCATTAAAATAAAACCAAAATAATTATTTGAAAAAGTGATCGAATATATTGTAAGGGAAGAATTATGATTGATAACATGGCCATATTTCTGTAATCATCATACATTGAAGCATAATTTTGATGGACAAGTTGAGCGATTGAATATTTAGTACGAATATATATATATATATATATATATATATATATATATATATATATATATATATATATATATATATATATATATATATATATATATATATATATATATATATATATATATATATATATAGTTATATATATATATATATATATATATATATATATATATATATATATATATATATATATATATATATATATATATATATATTTACTCGTACTAAATGAGGCGAACTGGCCGAGTAGACTGAACTCCCTTATATATTAAACTTTTCAAAAAAGTTTTTTACAATGAGATATCTAATTTTTCCATTAACAATAATATTTTTGTTTATTTTTGGGCCAAAACTAACTTAGAAACCTTTCATAACCTTCCCTAAAACTAAATTATGCTGCATATATCATTAATCAGTTTAAATATTATACATATTATACATAACTTTTTCAATATGCTCAGATTGATTTCCGTTCATATATGACAAAAACAAATTTTCATTCGGCATATTCGGAAAAGTGAACCAATGTTAAATAGGCCAAACTGGTTCAGATGTTCACTGATTCTACACGTAAAATCATAATGGTTGGTAGACATATGAATGTATGTAACAACTGAGAAACACAATGATTAACGTCAAGGCTACATCCAATCCGCCACACTAGCCAATCTTTAAAGTTTTATCCGCCATGGTTGACTACTGTATGACAAGGTTGACACAATAGACGAGTTTTCACTTTCAGTGTCTCTCGTAGCTTATCACCTGCATAACAAAGTTTAATTTGTCAGTTCAGCAGTACAGAACAATTATCTTTATTAACCTTCTCCTGGAATAAGTTATTAGGGCTAGTGATGCTATTTCCTTGGATACCCGAAAAAGTGGTTAGTCAAATACGTATATGAGAAGAAATTGATGAATCTGAATAGGACTTAGGTAAAGTTCTTATGTAATATTAAAAATACCTTCATCCCTTATATTTATATATATATATATATATATATATATATATATATATATATATATATATATATATATATATATATATATATATATATATATATATATATATATATATATATATATATATATATATATATATATATATATATATATATATAATATATATATAATATATATACATATATATATATATGTATATGTCGTGCCGAATATGTAAAACTGGTCAATTAGCAAGAACTCATTTAAAATTAAGTCCTTTCTGAAATTTTCTTTTATATGTTTAAAGATATATTTTTTTCATTAATGTTAATGTAAAAATTTTTAATTTTGCACCAAAAGAATCTTAGAAAACTTACCTAACCTTATTATAGCAAGAACAATTTATTTTAACCTAACCCAACTAAATATATTTTAGATTTGTTTACAGTAATTTAATACTAAACAAACACAGTGAAATATATTTTTTTCGTTAGGTTCAGAATGATTTTGGCTAAATTATTGCATACACAAATTTTCACTTGTCCTATATGGCAAGATGAGCGTTGCTATTTAAGCCAAGATCGCAAGTTCTGCCTATTCGGCACGACATATATATATATATGTATATATATATATATATATATATGTATATATATATATGTATATATATATATATATATGTATATATATATGTATATATATATATATATATATATATATATATATATATATATATATATATATATTTACGTAAAGTTTCACTATTTAGCAGCTTCAAGTATGTGGTGGGTCCAGAAGGAGAGAGAAGTCACTACTTGCAATAAGTAATATGATCGTTCTGTTCAACACTCATACACTGCCCCTCTCTCACACACACTGGCATGACCCTAATGGAAGATTTCAATACTCCATTTGAATATTATTGTGCTTCATGTAAAATATAACGGAAAGACAATTAGCTTTAATTCCCATTATGTAACTATCATGCAAAATACAGGAGAGCATTACAGATGTACCCAATTTTACTTACTAAACTAAGAACACAAATACTCACTTACACATGGAGGAGGTGAAAAAACTGCTAAAGGATATCGATACCTCAAAGGCAATGGGACCGGACATCTCCCCGTGGGACCTTAGAGAGGGAGCGGATATGTTGTGTGTGCCACTTACCACAATCTTCAACACGTCCCTGGAAACTGGGCAACTACCTAAGGTACGGAAGACGGCAAATGTAGTTCCCATTTTTAAAAAAGGAGACAGAAAAGAGGCACTAAACTATAGACCTGTGTCAATGACGTGTATAGTTTGCAAAGTTATGGAGAAGATTATCAGGAGGAGAGTGGTGGAACACCTGGAACGGAACAAGAGTATAAACGCCAACCAGCATGGATTCATGGAAGGAAAATCCTGTGTCACAAAGCTTCTGGAGTTTTATGATAAAGTAACAGAAGTAAGACACGAGAGAGAGTTGTGGGTTGATTGCATCTTCTTGGACTGCAAGAAGGCCTTTGACACAGTTCCTCACAAGAGATTAGAGTAGAAGCTAGAGGATCAGGCGCATATAACAGGAAGGGAACTGCTATGGATCAGAGAATACCTGACAGGGATGCAACAACGACTCATGGTACGTAATGATGTATCACAGTGGGCACCTGTGACGAGCGGGGTCCCACAGGGGTCGGTCCTAGGACAAGTGCTATTTTTGGTATATGTGAACGACATGATGGAAGGATTAGACTCAGAAGTGTCCCTGTTCGCAGACGATGTGAAGTTAATGACGAGAATTAAATCAGATGAGGACCGGGCAGGACTTCAAAGAGACCTGGACAGACTGGACACCTGCTCCAGCAACTGGCTTTTCGAATTTAATCCCGCCAAATGCTAAGTCATGAAGATAGGGGAAGGGCACAGAAGATCGTAGACAGAGTATAGGCTAGGTGGCCAAAGGCTGCAAACCTCGCTCAAGGAGAAAGATCTTGTAATAAAGTTGGTAGAATTACCGACAATATGTAAAGTAAAAGGACACAAGTGCAACTAATGTGACATTTATTGTGGCAACGTTTCGCTCTCCAGGACCTTTATCAAGCCATTACAAACAATACATGGACACAGAGGGTATATAAAGGCTCAGAGTGAGGTGCAATACTTGTGAGGTAACATTTCGATGTTCAATAGTGGTAGTACTAGTAGTAGTAGTAGTAGTGACAAAAGTAATACAATATGATAGAGCAAATAATTCGTACAAGAGTAAAAGGATATAAAAGCTATTACTTGGGTAACATAAAAATAGGTTGGACAAATATAGACTGGAAAGAGGCAGCTTGTTTCAGTGTACACTCTCTGTAATGTGCTTTGTGTAGTATAACAGGAGAGACTATGTGATGGCAGGGTTTACTGTTTTCAGTAAGAGATGGTGAAGATTGAGACACTTATGCAGCATATGGGAATCTTTATTCAGGAAACGTTTCGCCACACAGTGGCTTCTTCAGTCCAATACAAAGAGGAAGGCATAAGGAGAGGAGGAGAATGAGGTAATCAGTCCCTCAACCTGGAGTCGATGTGTTCAGTCCATCAATCTTGTAGAATGTACATTCTACAAGATTGATGGACTGAACACATCGACTCCAGGTTGAGGGACTGATTACCTCATTCTCCTCCTCTCCTTATGCCTTCCTCTTTGTATTGGACTGAAGAAGCCACTGTGTGGCGAAACGTTTCCTGAATAAAGATTCCCATATGCTGCATAAGTGTCTCAATCTTCAACTTGTCGGTTTTTCAAACCATTCATCACAAGAGATGGTGAAGCTGCCGTTGTTTTGTTTAATTGTATTCGAAACAGCGATCAGTGCTGATTCGAGGCACTTGCGTCTGCGGAAATTAGTTTCTTTGATCACTAATTGTGCGTCTCTGAATTTCATGAGATGATTGGTGGAATTTCGGTGTTGTACACAGGCGTTGTTCAAGTTATCGTTCCTACATGCGTAAATGTGTTCATTGAGGCGGGTGTCGAGGTTTCATGCTGTTTCACCTACGTAAATCTTGTCACAGCCTCCACAGGGTATAGTGTAAACTCCTGCATTGACTGGTTCGTGGTGCTTGGATTGTGTCCTGGTTAGATCCTTTACTGGAATGCTAGAAGCGATGGCGACTCTGGTGTTAGCTTGTGAAAGTACTTTTGAGACGTTCAGTGCAACCTGGCTGTTGGGAAGAATTATAACTTTGTTGGGAGTTGTGTTGATGCGTGGAGAATTAATGATCTGAAGAGCACAGGGTATAGTGTAAACTCCTGCATTGACTGGTTCGTGGTGCTTGGATTGTGTCCAACCTATTTTTATGTTACCCAAGTAATAGCTTTTATATCCTTTTACTCTTGTACGAATTATTTGCTCTATCATATTGTATTACTTTTGTCACTAATACTACTACTACTACCACTATTGAACATCGAAATGTTACCTCACAAGTATTGCACCTCACTCTGAGCCTTTATATACCCTCTGTGTCCATGTATTGTTTGTAATGGCTTGAGAGAGATCTTGGAGTGAGTATAACACCGAGCATGTCTCCGGAAGCACACATCAACCAGGTAACTGCTGCAGCATATGGGCGCCTGGCAAACCTGAGAACAGCGTTCCGATACCTTAATAAGGAATCGTTCACGACACTGTACACCGTGTACGTCAGGCCCATACTGGAGTATACAGCACCTGTTTGGAACCCGCACTTGATAAAGCACGTCAAGAAACTAGAGAAAGTGCAAAGGTTTTCGACAATGTTAGTTCCAGAGCTAAGGGGAATATCTTATGAATAAAGGTTAAGGGAAATGGGCCTGACGACACTAGAGAACAGGAGGGTCAGGGGAGACATGATAGCGACATATAAAATACTGCGTGGAATAGACAAGGTGGACAAAGACAGGATGTTCCAGGGAGGGGACACAGAAACAAGAGGTCACAATTGGAAGTTGAAGACACAGATGACTCAGAGAGATATCAGGAATTATTTCTTCAGTCATAGAGTTGTCAGGCAGTGGAGTAGCCTAGAAAGTGATGTAGTGGAGGCAGGATCCATACATAGTTTTAAGACAAGGTTTGATGAAGCTCATGGAGCGGGGAGAGAGAGGGCTCAGTAGCAACCGGTGAAGAGGCGGGGCCAGGAGCTAAGACTCGACCCCTGCAACCACAAATAGGTGAATACACACACACACACACACACACACACACACACACTCACACACACACACACACACTCTCACACACACACACACACGCACACACACACAAACACACACACACACACACACACACACACACACACATACACACACACACACACACACACACACACACACGCACACACACACAAACACACACACACACACACACACACATACACACACACACACACACACACACACACACACACACACACACACACACACACACACACACACACACACACACACACACGCACACAATCATGAACGCTACAATCATGAACAAATTATAGAGTAATGAGCAGTTCACACTTCCACACCCGGTCACAGCTGTAATGAGTTATTGGTGCAAATGTTGATTGTTGTGTCACACACACACATACACACACACACACACACCATACATAGTTTTAAGGCGAGGTATGATAAAGCTCATGGGGCAGGGAGAGAGAGGACCTAGTAGCAATCAGCGAAGAGGCGGTGCCAGGAGCTATGAATCGAACCCTGCAACCACAAATAGGTGAGTACAAATAGGTGAGTACACACACACACACACACACACACACACACACACACACACACACACACGTGCCTAGGACAAAATGGTAACTAACACACACACACACACGCACACACACACGCATATACTACAGCCCTAGTGTTTAATCGACATGTGCCTAGGACCAAATGGTAACTAACACACACACACACACACACACACACACACACACACACACACACACACACACACACACACACACACACACACACACACACACACACACACATACACACACGTACTCATATACAACAGGCCTAGTGTCTAATCGACATGTGCCTAGGACAAAATGGTAACTAACACTCAGAAGTGTCCCTGTTTGCAGATGGTGTTAAATTAATGAGGATAATTAAATCAGATGCGGATCAGACAGGTCTACAAAGAGACCTGGACAGGCTTGATGCGTGGTCCAGCAACTGGCTCCTGTCCGGAACCCTTTGTAGTTCTGCCTGGTCTTCGATCGAATGAATTCTTCTCATCAACTTCACATCATCTGCAGACAAGGACACTTCGGAGTCTATTCCTTCCGTCATGTCGTTCACAAATACCAGAAACAGCACCGTTCCTTGGACTGATCCTTGTGGCACCCTGCTCGTTACAGGCGCCCACTCTGACACACCGCCACGTACCATCACTCACTGTTGTCTTCCTTACAGGTATTTCCTGATCCACTGTAGTGCCTTCCCTGTTATCCCTGCTTGGTCCTCCAGCTTCTGCACTAATCTCTTGTGTGGAACTGTGTTAAACGCCTTCTTACAGTCCAAGAAAACGCAATCTACCCACCCCTCTCTCTCTTGTTTTAATGCCGTCACCCTGTCATAGAACTCCAGTAGATTTGTGACGCAGTATTTCCCATCCCTGACACCGTGCTGGCTGTTGTTGATAAGCTCATTCCTTTCTAGGTGCTCCACCACTCTTCTCCTGATAATTTTCTCCATGACTGTGTGTGTGTGTGTGTGTGTGGGTGTGTGTGAGTGTGTATGTATGTGTGTGTGTGTGTGTGTGTGTGTGTGTGTGTGTGTGTGTGTGTGTGTGTGTGTGTGTGTGTGTGTGTGTGTGTGTGTGTGTGTGTGTTTGTGTGTTTGTGTGTGTGTGTGTGTGCATGTGTTTGTGTAAATGTCTGTGCCTAATGTTTTATTTTGTTAGGTAAATTGGATACATCTTCAGTGTTCTGCTACTCTATTCTGTCTAACAGTTACGCATTAGGAATTAGAGCCAAATGTGTTTCCTTGTAATTTTCCATCACGTACAATGGGATTCACACAGTGTGAAATCTATCATTAGGGTCAAGTCAGTGTGTGTAGGAGAGGTACGGGGTATGGGTGTGGTAAAGAATTATTAAACTGCCTGTGTCGAGTAATAACATTATACAGCCATTGAATATTTAATATCTTACTCTTATATTTTATAGTTTCAAGAAAATAGTAATTCAGTCCTTGAGACATAATGCAACCTTGGAAAAATAATGAAATTAATCTTCACTTGACATTCTTAACATTCCACATCAGAGGGAGATCATTTTTTTGTAACAGTGGTGAGGAAGGAACTGTGGATCACGAATGCTGTAACTTAGTGTTAAATATTTTTATCATATGCAGTCAAATACCTCTTTCCCTCTCTCATCAATCATCTCCTCCCCCCTCCATCCATCCACAAACAAGGAAATGCCGGACTCCTACTCTAGAGGTCATTTATGTGAATATGATCTACAATATAATTTTATAGTTTAATGTTGGTGGTGGTCATTCCTCTCTCCTTTTACCTCCACTACACACCTAAAGTCAGCTGTACACATGCTGTGCTGTTTGTCAGTATAATATGCTGAACAGTGAAAGTGGTGACCTGTACATATCTCGTGATGACCTGTACATATCTCAGTGAGGACGTATCTAGTGTACTCTCTGTGGATAGAACCAAGAGGCCCTCCACTGAGCAACTTTATTTGCAACTTAAGAAGGAATTGAGGGTAGTAAAGCTAGAAATACAGCGATTGACTGAGGAAAACAAGAGGATTCAGAGCAGCCCTCCTGTTGTGAGTCTTCAGGTCAAGAAGGGAACCTGTGCAGTGGCCGGACATCATGGAACGAAGTTGAAGATAAAGAAGACGAATGGAGAGGTTCATTCATTAGAGGTTTGCCGGTACTTCCGGCCCGGGTCTTCTCCATATGGTGACCCGGCTACTGGAGAGGTAGAAAAGATGAGGAAGAAAGAGACCGCTGTGGAAACTGTTGTGGAAACATTGAACACATTCTCTGCGCTACCCGATGAACGTGAGCCGACTAATGGTAACGTCACGATGAACGACACCAAGGAAGGTAAAAACATTGTTGTTGAGGATAACCAGGTTAGGTATATGGATAGGGCCTTCTGCTTGCAGGATAGGAGTAGGAGACAAAGGGTTTGCTTTCCTAGGGCTGGGATGGAGGATATTGTTACCCAGCTTGACAGCACCACCAACGGTAATGATTATCCACCTCAGTGCTGGAAGCAATGATGTAGGCAAGTGTAGAAGTGAGGATTTAGTTAAAAGGTACAGGACAGCAAAATATATAATTAGGAAAGAAGGGGGGCGCCCTGTCAAACGTAGCATTTTGTCAAGAAGGGGTGTTGGAAATGAATGGTTGTCCAGAGCATATGGTATTAATTGTTGGCTGGACAAACACTGTAAAGATAATGTAGTATCATTCAATGACAACCGGGACCACTTCTTCGGCAGAAATGACGTATGCCAGGGATGGGGTACACTTATCCAAGGCAGGTGTGGGTTTTCTTGGTTGTTATGACGTTAAACTAGGATTAGTTTGAGGTATGGGTTTAGAAATGAAAAATAATGAGTATGGATATATTGACTTGGGCTTTGATATTATGAATCTTAATAATAACAGTCATGGAGTAATGCTGGGTAATGACATTTACAGAAATTGTGTAAAAGCAAAGGCGAATAGGAAAAAGGTGCAGAAGAAAAAACATATTACTGTATTTTATGCTAACAGCAGAAGCGCAAGAAATAAGAATAATGAATTACGTTTGGTAGCGTGTGCTAGGAACTTTGAGGTCATTGCAATAACTGAAACATGGTATGATTTAAAGAGTCGGGATATGATTGCTGAGTGTAATATTCAAGGGTTTAAGTTGTTCCATCTGGATAGATATAATGGGAAGGGGGGAGGAGTTGCATTATATGTACGAGAAAATATAAATTGTTGCATAAAAACAGGTATAAAAATAGATGGATTAGTAACAGAATCTGTTTGGGTAGAGTTTGTAGAAGGTCAATAAAAATTAATTTTAGGTGTAATATACCGACAGGCTTGGAGACTTTTTGGGGGCGAAATTGCTAGGGTTTCTAGAAACAATAAGGTAGTGATAGTAGGGGTTTTTAAGTTTAGTCAAATTGACTTGACTTCCTTGACCGGTAATTTGGAGTCCAGTGACTTTATGGAAGCATTTCAGGACTGTTTTCTGAAGCAGTGTGTAACAGAGCCTACCAGGGGTAATAATTTGTCAAATATGGAAACACTCGTAAATAATCTGGAGATCCCTGGGAATACTAGAATAATAATAATAATACGGTAAAAGTCCATGATTTTCGTTCTGCCGATTATAGTGAACTTATGGAACACCTGTCTAATCTCGATTGGGGTAATCTAGCTAATGATTTTATTGACGATGACCATACTTACGATTTTGAAGGAATGTGCATTTATGATTTTCTTTTATTAATGTACATGCCCAGAGTATATACATTCCCCAGAGAGAAATTGGGTCTAATAATAACGATCCCAAATGGGTTAACAGGAGGCTAAAGCATCTATTAGGGGAGAAAAGGTGAATTTATAGGCGCATCAGAAGATGAAACGTTAATCTTACTGACCAATATTTTCAGCTTATAAGTAAAGAAGAAGATTTGAAAGGTTAAACTTGACGATGAAATTAGAGTTGCTAATGAATCAAAGACTAATGCAAAGGGGTTCTTTCAAGTGTATAGGACGAAGGTGAAGGAAAAAGTACGACCTCTGAAAATTGGGAATGTGCAGCTGACGGATAACGAACTGGAAATGTGTTCCCTATTTAATGACTATTTTTTGTCAGTTTTTACACAGGAAGACATAAACGAGATTCCAGAAATTAACAGTTATTCAGTTCCTGATGAATTCAAATTAACTAATATTACTATATATATATATATATATATATATATATATATATATATATATATATATATATATATTCATACAGTTTATTTGGACATGATACATACTTTTACAAGAAATTATAGTAGTCGGGTGTACATGCCATAAGCCCCTTGTATGCAGAGCATTATGGGCAGGCTTAAAGTTAACTTAAAAATTAACAAGCAGTGAAAGGTTCAGTGGTAACTCAATGAATGCAAGATGGAAGTTAGTCAGCCATTAACGAGTGTGTTTAACACTTCCATCCTTACTGGTGTTATGCCAGAGATGTGGAAGATAACTAGTGTGGTTCCTATATTCAAATCAGGAGAGATAAGTCCATTCCTTCACATTTTCGCCCAATAAGCCTGACGTCTATAGTAGAAAAATTATTAGAATCAATTATAGCTGACATTATTAGAAGTCACCTTGAAGAGCATAATTTGATTAATGAATCTCAGCATGGATTCACGAGAGGTCGTTCCTGCCTGACAAATTTACTGACGTTCTTCAATAGAACATTTGAGGCAGTTGACAGTGATAAAGAAAATGATATTGTTTATTTGGATTTTAGTAAAGCCTTCGATAGAGTACCTCACAAGAGACTCTTAAGGAAAGTGGCAGCTCATGGTATAGGAGGTAAAGTTCTAACATGAATAGAGGCATGGCTTACCAACAGAAAACAGAGAGTTTCCATTAATAGGGTCAAATTTGAATGAGGATTAGTCACTAGTGGCGTTGCACAAGGATCAGTTTTAAGCCCTCTCTTTTTCATAATTTACATTAATGACCTTGATGAAGGAATTACAAGTGACATGAGCAGATTTGGGAGTGTCCATAACCCTAGCACTTATAAGTTAGGTAATGTAGAACTTAGCCATACAGATTGCGAAAAGGACTTAGGGGTTATGGTGAGCAGCAACCTCAAACCAAGACAGCAATGCCTAAGCGTCCGTAATAAGGCAAATAGATTATTGGGATTTATATCAAGAAGTGTAAGCAACAGAAGTCCAGAGGTCATACTGCAGCTTTATACATCATTAGTAAGGCCTCACCTAGATTATGCAGCTCAATTCTGGTCTCCATATTATAGAATGGACATAAATTCGTTAGAAAACATTCAGCGTAGAATGACTAAATTAATACATAGCATTAGAAATCTTCCTTATGAAGAAAGATTGAAGACTCTTAAATTACATTCACTTTTTAGACGAAGAATGAGGGGAGACATGATCGAAGTGTATAAGTGGAAGATAGGTATTAATAAAGGGGATATTAATAAGGTCTTGAGGATATCTCTCCAAGAGAGAACCCGCAGTAATGGATTTAAATTAGACAAGTTTAGATTTAGAAAGTACATTGGAAAGTATTGGTTTGGAAATAGGGTAGTTGATGAGTGGAACAGTCTACCTAGTTGGGTTATTGAGGCTAGGACTTTGGGTAGTTTCAAATTTACGTTAGATAAATATATGATTTAGAGGGGTTGGATTTGAGTGGGACTTGCAAATGAGTGGATAGAGTTATCAGAGCTTATTTCTTGGGTAGCATTGAAAATAGGGTTGGGCAAATGTTTTGTTAGTGGGATGGATTGTAAAGGACCTGCCTAGTATGGGCCAGCAGGCCTACTGCAGTGTTCCTCCTTTTTTATGTTCTTATGATACAAAAATAGGCCGTAGATTCATTCTGAGGAGGATACCAATGAATTCCAGGAGTATTTGCACAAATTAATGTCATGGTCTGAAAAATGGCAGATGAAGTTCAATGTGGATAAGTGTAAGGTACTTGCCCTTGGTAATAAAAATAACCCTCGAAGCTATAATCTAGGTGAAATAGAACTTGATCATACAGAATGTGAAAAAGACTTGGGAGTCATGGTAAGCAGAAATCTAAAGCCAGACAGCAGTGCCGAAGTGAGAACATACAGAGAAGAATGACTAAAATGATTTACTGTATAAAGAATCTCCCGTATGAAGATAGACTTAAAACCTTGAATCTCCACTCTCTGGAGAGACGTAGAATGAGGGGAGATACCAACGAGGTGTATAAGTGGATGATGGGGATAAACAAAAGTGATAATAAAGTACCGAGGGTGTCGAACCAGGTAAGAACCAGACATAATGAATTTAAGTTAGATAAATTTGATTTAGAGAGGACATAGAAAGGACCTGTACTTAGCTCAGTGGTGACCTGTACTTAGCTCAGTGGTGACCAGTACTTAGCTCAGTGGTGACTTGTATTAGCTCTGTGAAGACGTGTGCTCTGTGTGAATTTGAACACCATGTCCTCTCTTGAGCAACTCTACCAGCAGCTAAAGGAAGAACTGAGGGTGGCTAAACTTGAGATACGGCGATTGACCGAGGAAAACAAGAGGATTCGTAGTAATCCTCCTGTTGAGAATCCTCAAGCTAAGAAAGGAACCTGGACAGTGGCTGGAAAGCATGGGACAAAGTTAAGGAACAAGAGGACTGATGGATAGGTAGAATCAACGAAGATCCAGGAAACTGTTGCGGAAACATCGAACCCTTTCTTCGTGCTACCCGATGAATGTGAGTCGACTACTGGAAACGTCACGACGAACGACACCAAGGAAGGTAAAAGCATTGTTGTTGTTGTTGAAGACAGCCAGGTTAGGTATATGGATCGGGCCCCCTGCTTGAAGAATAGGAGTAGGAGACAGAAGGTTTGCTTTCCTGGGGTAAGGATGGTGGATATTGTTAGCCGGCTTGACAACATCATGAACGGTAATGGGATCAGTCCTATTATCTGCCTCAGTGCTGGAGGCAATGATGTAGGCAAGCATAGAAGTGAGGATTTAGTTAGAAGGTACAGGACAGCAATAGACATAATAGGGAAGAAGCGAGGGGGTGGGCGCCCTGTTATATGTGGCATTTTGCCAAGAAGGGGTGTTGGAAATGAGTGATTGTCCAGAGCAATTGGTATAAATTGTTGGATGGACAAACACTGTAAGGATAATGTAATGCCATTCATTGACATCTAGGACTATTTCTATGGCCGAAATGACATGTATGCCAGGGATGGGGTTCACTTATCCAGGGCAAGTGTGGGTTTTCTTGCTAGCTCAGTTGACGGTGTTATTAGGACTTTAAACTAGGATTAGTAAGAGGTATGGATTTAGAAATAGAATGTAATGAGTATGGATATATTGACTTAGGTCAGTGGTTCCCAAACTTTTTCAGCTTGTTACCCAATTTAACATGCCACATTAAAGCATGTTACCCCTTTCACAAAATGTTGTTATTATTGATACATATGGCTAAACGTGAACGTATACAGTCTCGCAAACTCTGCTAATCGTAGCAAAACCATTGAAAACGTAAGAACCACACATACATTATATATAAAATTAATAATAGCTACAAATTCACAGTAACAGTGGGTAAATACTAACTATATACTGCACATGGCAGTACACATACATACCAGCTTATGTCTACCTCGGCTGATGCTCACGGATAAACTGACAGAGTGAAATAGAGGCAGCCTCAGGAAGTGAGTGACGCGTACTGGACAGGTCGATCTGGGCTACTGAGTGACTTTTGTCCTGAAGCATACTTGTCAAAATACTTTTGGGTTTCCACACACTTAGCTATATATTTCTTCTTTTATAATACTGTATATTAGTTTTTGATGTTTATTGTTATTTGGTTTAACTTTATTACCTACTTATAATAGGTTTACTTTACAACTTTATATACTAAGACAAAGTTAACAATAATCCTCATACCGGGTACTGCATTGTTTTCTTGATTTTCAGAATTCATAACTTTTTTTTTGTCACCCCTCCATTACCTCCCAAAAATGGTTAAATTACCCCCAGGGGGTAATTTACCCCCAGTTTGGGAACCACTGACTTAGGTCTTGAGATTATGAATCTTAATAATAACTTGGACAGTAGTAGGCATAATGGAAGAGCAGAAGTCAGCAAGAAAAGTAATGAGAAGGAGGTTTTCTAAATATTTATTATACTAATAGTCGTTGTGTGAGAAATAAGATGGACGAATTGAGATTAGTTGCAAGTGAAGGTAGTATTGATGTTTTTGCAGTAACTGAGATGTGATTTTAAATAAGAAAACTCGGGACATGCCTGCTGAATGTCACATTCAGGATTTTATATTGTTCCAAGTAGACAGAAGTATTAGTAAAGGGGTGGGGTGGGATCATTTAAATTGTTGCATAAAAACGGGTATAAAGTCTGAAATAATCATACAGAATCAGTCTGGGTAGAATTTTCGGAGGGGTATGAAAAATTGATTTCAGGCGTGGTATACCGTCCTCCAAACTTAGACAGGGAACAAGGGAGACTACTATGGGAGGAAATTGTAAAGGCCACAAGGCAGGATAACGTTGTCAGATTGAGTGGAATTTTTTGACTGGGAATTTAGAATCTAATGACTTTTTAGAGGTAGTTCAGGATTGTTTTTTGAAGCAGTTTGTGGCAGAGCCTACAAGGGGAAATAATCTGCTTGATCTGGTTCTGGGAAACAAAGAAACCATTGGTTAGTAATTTAGAAATTACAGAGGAACTCGGAGCAAGTGACCACAGATCAATTACCTTTTGCATTGAATGGAAGAATATTAGTAGGAACAACTCACTAACTGTCCCAGATTTTCGTTTAAAGATTAATTACGATGGGCTTAGAGAACACTTATCATCTGTTGACTGGGGTAACAAAGAGATCTATCAATATGACAGCTTTCTAAACACTATACATGCTGCCCAAAGGACGTTTATCCCATATAAAGAAATTAGATCGAAATTGGATGAATAATAGGCTCAAATATCTTTCAGGGCAGAAGAAAGGAATTTATAGGCTCATGAAAAGAGGTGAGTCATCTTATGAATCAATATGCTAACATTAAGAGGGACGTTAAAAAAGGAATAAGAAAAGCTAAACGGGACTACGAAATTAAAGTTAGTGGGGATTCGAAAACTAATCCGAAAGGTCTTTTCCAGATTTATAGAACAAAAGTTAGAGATAAGATAGATCCATAAAAACAACTAGGGTATCTTACTGACAAGGAGAATGAAATGTGCTCGTTTTTTAATAATTATTTTCTCTCGGTTTTCACTCAAGATGACACTAACAATATCCCAGTAATTAATTTTTATAGTGATCATGAAGAAGATAAATTATGTAATATCACAGTCACCTCTTGCCAAGAAACTTCTTCAACGCTATCTCACATAAGTACATAAGAATCGAGGAACACTGCAGAAGGTCTACTCGTATACTTATCCAATCTCTTTTAAAAGCTACCCAAGTTTTTAGACTCTGTCACTCTACTGTGAAGGTTGTCACATGCTGCTTTCTCCACCTGACCCAACATTCTCATCCTATAAATACTTACCTATGTTTCACCAGTTAGATCTGTTTGTGACTTGATAAAGCCCACTGTCTGGGCGAAACGTTGTCAATAAAGGATCACATTATACTGCATTTGTGTTTATATTTCCTTTCTGTAATATGGAGACCAGAACTGAGCTGTGTAATCTAGGTGAGGCCTTACTAATGATGTATAAAGCTGTAATTTAACCGCTGAACTTCTGTTGCTTACACTTCTTGATATAAATCCCAGTATAGGTCAGCAATAGAGATAATTAGGAAGAAGGGTGGGAAACCTGTCATATGTGGCATTTTGCCAAGGAGAGGAGTTGGAAATGAATGGTTGTCCAGAGCAATTGGTGTCAATTGCTGGCTGGACAAATACTGTAAGGAAAATGCGGTAACATTCATTGACAACTGGGACCTCTTCTATGGCAGAAATGACATGTATGCCAGGGATGGTGTTCACTTGTCTAGGTGTGGGGTGGGAGCACTGGCCAACGCAGTGGAGGGAGCTGTTAGGTCTTTAAACTAGCAATAGTTAGTGGTATGGGTTTTGGCAGGAAAACTGTGAAGTCGCAGGGTAGTAACATGAGTACTAGGAGAACTAGTAATAGGCAAAATGAGGAGGATATTGGAAAGCCAGTGGCACAAATTGACAATGACAGTAATAGGTTTAGTGGAATAACAGAAAGGAGCAGGAAGGGTAAAGAGATAGGAGGGTCCTTAAGTATATATTACACAAATAGTCGCAGTGCTAGGAATAAGATGGACGAGTTGAGACTAGTTGCTAGTGCAGGTAACATAGATGTATTTGCTATTACTGAGACGTGGTTTAATTCAAAAAGTCGGGACATGCCTGCAGAATGTCACATTCAGGGTTTTAAATTGTTCCAAGTAGATAGAAGTTTCGGGAAGGGGGGTGGGGTGGCATTGTATGTCCGAGATCGCTTGAACTGTTGCATAAAAACGGGTATTAAGTCTGAAGTAACACATACAGAGTCTGTTTGGATAGAATTTTCAGAGGGGCATGAAAAATTAATTTTAGGTGTGATATACCGTCCCCCAAATTTAGATAGGGACCAGGGGAGACTACTATGGGAGGAAATTGTTAGGGCCACAAGGCACGATAATGTAGTAATTCTAGGAGACTTTAACTTTAGTCATATTGATTGGAATTTCTTGACTGGGAATTTAGAATCATACGATTTCTTAGAAGTAGTTCAGGATTGTTTTTTGAAGCAGTTTGTGACAGAACCTACAAGGGGTAATAACCTGCTTGACTTAGTTCTGGCAAACAATGAATCCCTTGTTAATAATTTAGAAGTCTCAGAGGAACTGGGTGCTAGCGACCACAAATCAATTACATGTAGAATTGAATGGAAGTATGATAGTAGGGATAACTCAGTAACAGTCCCAGATTTTCGCTTAGCAGATTACGATGGGCTTAGAGAACACTTATCATCTGTTGACTGGGGTAACGAAGAGAGCTATCAATATGACAGTTTTCTGAACACAATACATGCTGCTCAAAGAACGTTTATCCCTTATAAGGAAATTAGATCAAATAGAAATGACCCAAAATGGATGAATAATAGGCTGAAATATCTACTGGGGCATAAGAAAGGAATTTATAGGCGTATCAAAAGAGGCGAGGGTCATCTTATGAATCAGTATATTGACATTAAGAGGGACATTAAAAAGGGGATAAGAAAAGCTAAAAGGGACTATGAAATTAAAGTTGCTAGGGATTCTAAAACTAACCCAAAAAGTTTTTTTCAGGTCTATAGAACAAAAGTCAGAGATAAGATAGGTCCCCTTAAAAATAACTATGGGCATCTTACTGACAAAGAGAATGAAATGTGCTCGATTTTAAATAATTATTTTCTCTCGGTTTTTACACAGGAAGACACTAATAATATTCCGGTAATTGATTTTTATAGTGGATCAGAAGAAGATAAATTATGTAACATCACAGTCACTAGTGAAATGGTTGTGAAGCAGATAGACAGACTGAAGCAAAATAAGTCACCGGGTCCTGATGAGGTTTTTTCAAGGGTTCTAAAGGAATGCAAAATGGAAGTCTGTGAACCATTAACTAATATTTTTAATTTATCTCTTCAAACAGGTGCAGTGTCTGATATGTGGAAGATGGCTAATGTAATTCCTATTTTTAAAACAGGGGACAAGTCGTTACCGTCAAATTACCGCCCCATAAGCCTGACCTCAATTGTAGGCAAATTACTAGAGTCAATTATAGCTGAGACTATAAGAAGCCATCTCGATAAGCATAGCTTGATTAATGATACTCAGCATGGATTCACAAGAGGCCGGTCTTGTCTAACTAATTTATTAACTTTCTTCAGTAAAGCTTTTGAGGCTGTTGACCACGATAAAGAATTTGATATTATTTACTTAGATTTTAGTAAGGCATTTGATAGAGTTCCGCACCAAAGACTGTTGAAGAAAGTAGCAGCTCATGGCATTGGGGGAAGGGTGCTCTCGTGGATCGAATCATGGCTCACAGACAGGAAGCAAAGAGTGTCCATAAATGGGGTTAAATCCGAGTGGGGATCAGTAACAAGTGGCGTTCCACAGGGATCAGTCTTGGGTCCGTTGTTGTTTATAATATATATCAATGATCTTGATGAAGGAATTACTAGTGATATGAGCAAATTCGCCGATGACACGAAGATAGGTAGGATAATTGATTCAAACGTAGATGTTAGGGAACTTCAGGAGGATTTAGACAAACTCTACTCTTGGTCAGAAAAGTGGCAGATGCAGTTCAATGTAGATAAATGCAAGGTTCTGAAGCTCGGGAGTGTCCATAACCCTAGCACTTATAAGTTAAATAATGTAGAACTTAACCATACAGATTGCGAAAAGGACTTGGGGGTTATGGTTAGCAGCAACCTTAAACCAAGACAGCAATGCCTAAGCGTACGTAATAAGGCAAATAGATTACTGGGATTTATATCAAGAAGTGTAAGCAACAGAAGTCCAGAGGTCATACTGCAGCTTTATACATCATTAGTAAGGCCTCACCTAGATTATGCAGCTCAATTCTGGTCTCCATATTACAGAATGGACATAAATTCGTTAGAAAACATTCAGCGTAGGATGACTAAATTAATACATAGCATTAGAAATCTTCCTTATGAAGAAAGATTGAAGACTCTTAAGTTACATTCACTTGTTAGACGAAGAATGAGGGGAGACCTGATCGAAGTGTATAAGTGGAAGATAGGTATTAATAAAGGGGATATTAACAAGGTCTTGAGGATATCTCTCCAAGAGAGAACCCGCAGTAATGGATTTAAATTAGATAAGTTTAGATTTAGAAAGGACATAGGAAAGTATTGGTTTGGAAATAGGGTAGTTGATGAGTGGAACAGTCTACCTAGTTGGGTTATTGAGGCTAGGACTTTGGGTAGTTTCAAATTTAGGTTGGATAAGTACATGAGTGGGAGGGGTTGGATTTGAGTGGGACTTGCACATCAGAGCTTATTTCTTGGGTAGCATTGAAAATTGGGTTGTTCAAATGTTTGTTAGTGGGATGAATTGTAAAGGACCTGCCTAGTATGGGCCAACAGGCCTGCTGCAGTGTTCCTCCTTTCTTATGTTCTTATGTTCTTATCTGTTTGCTTTATTACGTACACTTAGGCATGGCTGTCTTGGTTTAAGGTTGCTGCTTACCATAACCCCCAAGTCCTTTTCTCAATCTGTATAGCTAAGTTCTACATTATTTAACTTATAAGTGCTAGGGTTATGGACACTCCCCAGGTTCAAACCCTTGCATTTATCTACACTGAACTGCATCTGCCAATTTTCTGACCAGGTACTGAGTTTGTCTAAATCCTCCTGACGGTCCATGATATCCACATTTGAATCAATTATCCTACCTATCTTTGTGTCATAGGCGAATTTGCTCATTTCAATGTTGGCCCATACTAGGCTGGTCCTACATAAATCCATCCCACTAACAGAATGTTTTCTCAACCCATTTTCAACGCTACCCAAGCAATAAGCTTTGTTAAATTTATTTTACTCATGTACAAGTCCAACTCAAATCCAACCCATCACTCATGTTGGAAGGTAAAACACATGGGCAACAGTTAAGCAACTTTATTCCATTTATTCCCTCACTCATGTAGTTATCCAACCTAAATTGATAACCTAAATTCGATAACACTACTAGGCAGACTGTTCCACTCCTCAATTACCCTATTTCCAAACCAATGCTTTCCTATACCCTTTTTAAATATAAACTTGTCTAATTTGAAGCCTTTATTGCGGGTTATCTCTTGCAGAGATGTCCTCAAGACCTTATTAATATCCCCCCTTGTTAATACCCATCTTCCACTTACACTTCGATCATGTCTCCCCTCATTCTTCTTACAAGTGGATGTAATTTAAGGGACTACAATCTTACTTCATACGGAAAATTTCTGATGTATGAACTAATTTTGTCATTCTTCTTTGAATGTTTTCTAACAAATTTATATCCATTCTGTAATAAGGAGATCATGGAAATATAAACACTTAAGCAGTATAATGTGATCCTTTATTGACAACGCTTCGCCCACTCAGTGGGCTTTATCAAGTCACAAACAGATATGTGAGAGATGCGTGAGTATTAATAGGATAAGAATGCTGGGTCAGGTAGAGAATGCTGCATGTGGCAATCTTCCGAGTAGGGTGATATAGTCTACAACCTTTGGTAGCTTAAAAAGAGATTGGATAAGTGTATGAGTAGACCATCTACAATGTTCCTGAATCCTTGTGTTCTTATGTGGGATAGCGATGAAGGAGTTTCTTGGCGAGGGGTTCAGCTATGTTACAGAAGCCGTTGTTCTGGTTGAAGTTGTTGGATATACAGATAAGTGATGATTCTAGGATTCTTCGGTATTGAGTGTTGTCTTCTCTGGCGATAAGTCATGCGTTTCTGTAGTTGATTAAATGGTTGTGTGAATTTCGGTGTTGAACATAGGCATTCCTTGGATCGTAAGATCTGCCTGCGTACTGGTGTTCTGAAATGCGTGTTTGGAGGTCTCTGGATGTTTCGCTGGCGTATAATTTGTTGCAGTTATTACAAGGAATTGTGTATGCCCCTGCAGAGGATTGAAGATTGTCCTGTCTCTTATTGGTAATGTCCTTGATTGTGGTGGATGTGGAGGTAGATACTAGGAATGAGATATTGGAAAAGATATGTTTGGCAATGGAGTTGGTGGGAAGGACTATGTATCTCTTCTCGGCAGTGTCTTCTCTGGGTGTGTTGAAGATGTTTAATACCCGCCGTCTGCAGTCTCTGATGAAGTGACGAGGATAGTGGAGTTTAGAAAATACTTGTTCAATAAGAGAGCACTCCTCAAGGAACTCACTGCAGCAGTGAATCCCTTGAGGAGGAGTGCTCTCTTATTGAACAAAATGGAGAACAAAACTGAGACCAAAACTGAGAGACCAAAACTGAGCTGAGTAATCTAGGTGAGGCCTTACTAATAATGTATAAAGCTGTAGTACACCCGATGGACTTCTGTTGCTTACACTTCTTGATATAAATCCCAGTAATCTATTTGCCTTATTTTGTATGCTTAGGCACTACTGTCGTGGTTTATGGTTGCTGCTTACCATTATTATTAAACTGATTTGTGCTAGGGTTATGAACATTTCCACTTATCTGTCTTGAACTGCATTTGCCATTTTCTGACCAGGAATTGAACTTGTCTAACTCCTCCTGAAGTTCAGTGACATCTATATCAGAATCGATTATCCTACTTATCTTTGTGTCATCAGCGAATTTACTCGTATCACTAGTAATTCCCTCTTCAAGGTCATTGATATATGTTATAAACAACAATGGGCTTAAAACCGATCTCTGTAGAACGCCACTTGTTGCAGATCCCCACTCAGATTTCCCCCCATTTATGCACACTCTCTGCTTCCTATTGGTGAACCATGACTCGATCCATGACAGCACTTTTTCCTCAGTGCCATGAGCTGCCACTTTCTTTAACAGACTTTGGTGAGGTACTCTGTCAAAAGCCTTGCTAAAATCCAAATAAACAATATCGAGTTCTTTATCGTGATCAAAGGCCTCAGAAGCTTTACTGAAGAAAATTATTAAATTAGTTAGGCAAGAACGGGCCCTCATGAATCTTTGCTGAGTATTATTCATCAAATTATGCTTATCAAGATGGTTTCTTATGGAAATAAATGGTATAAAATACCGACACAATGGCAATATAAACACAAATGCAGTATAATGTGATCCTTTATTGACTACGTTTCGCCCACACAGTGGGCTTTTTCAAGTCACAAACAGAACTACCTGGGGTGGAAGGAACGCGTTCCTTCCACCCCAGGTAGTTCTGTTTGTGACTTGAAAAAGCCCACTGTGTGGGCGAAACGTAGTCAATAAAGGATCACATTATACTGCATTTGTGTTTATATTGCCATGGTTTCTTATATTATCAGCCTACAATTCAGGTTAGGTTGGGAGGTAATTTGGCGTAGCGACTTGTTCCCTGGTTTAAAAATAGGAATTGCATTGGTCATCTTCCACATATCAGACACTACACCTGTTTGAAGAGATATATTCAAAACATCAATCAATGGTTCACAGAGTTCCATTTTGAACTCCTTAGAACCCTTGCAAAAAACTCATCAGGACCCGAGAATTTATTTTGTTTCAGTTGATCTACTTGCTTCATAACAATATCGCTAGTGACTTTGATATTACAAAATTTTTCTTCTTCAGGCCCACTATAAAACTTAATTACTGGGATATTGTTAGTGTCTCCCTGTGTGAAAACCAAGAGAAAATAATTATTAAATATCGAGGACATTTCATTCTCCTTTTCAATAAGATGCCCTGAGTTATTTTTAAGGGGACCAATTTTTTCTTTAACTTTTGTTCTATAAATCTGGAAAAAACTTTTGGGTTATCGAATCTCTAGAAACTTTAATTTCGTAGTCAATTTTAGCTTTTCTTATCCCCTTTTTAAAGTCCCTCTTAGTGTCAATATATTGATTCTTAAGATGACCCTCACCTCTTTTGATGCTCCTATAAATTCCTGTCTTCTGCCCAATAAGAGATTTGAGTCAATTGTTCATCCATTTACGGTCATTTCCATTCGATCTAATTTTATAGGGAATAAATGTACTTTGGTCAGCATGTATAGTGTTCAGAAAGCTGTCATATTGATAGCTCTCTTCGTTACCACAGTCCACAAATGATAGTTGTTCTCTAAGCCCATTGTAATCTGCTAAGCGAAAATCTGGGACTGTTACTGAGTTATCCCTACTATTTTACTTCGATTCAATACTAAAGGTAATTGATTTGTGGTAGTTTGCGAAAAGTTCCTCTGGTTATTTCAGGTTATTTCCCCTTGTAGGCTGTATAACAAACTGCTTTCAAAAACAGTCCTGAACTACTTTTAAGAAGTCGTTCGACTCTAAATTCCCAGTAAAACAATTTCAATCAATATGATTAAAGTTAATTAAAGTTCTCTACGTTATTGGGCCTTGTGGCCCTAATATTTTCCTCCAACAGTAGTCTTCCTTGATCTCTTTCCAAGGTTGGGGGACGGTACATCATGCCTAAAATAAATTTCTCGTGCCCCTCTGATAATTCTACCCAAATAGACTCAGTATGTGTTTCAGACTTTATACCCGTTTTTAAGCAACAATTTAAAGGATCTTGGACATAGAGTGCCACCCCACCCACCTTTCCGATACTTCTGTGTACTTGGAACAATTTAGAACCCTGAATGTAACATTCAGCAGGCATGTCCCGATTTTTCATATTAAACCACGTCTCAGTTATGGCAAAAACATCAGTGTTACCCGGACTTGCAATGAATCTCAATTCAACCATCTTATTTCTCGCATTACGACTATTAGCATAATATATGATTAGAAAACCTCCCTTCTCTTTTCTCTTTCTGCTCATTTCTATTCCTCTACTATCCCTGTTACTGTCCTTGTCACCTAGTGCTACAGGCTTTCCACTATTCACCAATAACTCTACCTCATTCTGCCTATTACTGGTTTCCCTAAAACTCACACTATCGCTACACTGAG
Source organism: Cherax quadricarinatus (assembly GCF_038502225.1). Classification (NCBI taxonomy): domain Eukaryota; kingdom Metazoa; phylum Arthropoda; class Malacostraca; order Decapoda; family Parastacidae; genus Cherax; species Cherax quadricarinatus. The sequence continues at coordinate 49,149,412 of NC_091299.1, read as the reverse complement.
AATTCATTGATATTTCCACAAAAACCAATACCACTAACTATTTCTAGTTTAAAGACCTAACAGCTCCCTCTACTGTGTTAGCCAGGGGCCCCTACCCCAAACCTAGATAAATGGACCCAGTCCCTGGCCTATATGTCATTTCTGCTGCAGAAGAGGCCCCAGTTTTCTATAAATGTTACTGCATTTTCCTTACAGTGTTCGTCCAGCCAGCAATTGGCACCAATTGCCCTGGACAACCATTCATTTCCACTTCCTCTCCTGGGCAAAATGCCACATATCACAGTGTTCCTTCCCTTCTTCCTAATTTTCTCTGTTGCTGTCCTATACCTGCTAATCAGATCTTCACTCCTACATCTGCCAACATCGTTGCCTCCCGCACTGAGGCAGATTTTAGGATTGCTCCTATTACCTCTCATGATATCGTCTAACATATTGAAAGTAATTCTACCAACATTAATACAGTGTGCCTCTCAGTAGGTACATACAGTCTGCTGTCTACTAACAATTATGATTTTATACGTAAAATTAGTGAATAAATCATTGTTCATGGTAGTTGACAGAGAAAGAGAGAAGAGAGAGAGAGAAAGAGAGAGACAGAGAGAGAGAGAGAGAGAGAGAGAGAGAGAGAGAGAGAGAGAGAGAGAGAGAGAGAGAGAGAGAGAGAGAGAGAGAGAGAGAGAGAGAGAGAGAGAGAGAGGAGAGAGAGAGAGAGAGAGAGAGAGGGAGGGAGGTAAGGAGGGAGGGAGGGAGGGAAAGATCTACATTAATTATTAAATAACTTAATTTCTCTGAGATGATAATGTCATTATTCATTAACTGGACTGCTGTGTTAGTTACTGGCATTCAAGGGCATTTATCAATAATGTGTGTGTTTGACAACACAATGTTTACCTGGTCAACAAAGTTCAAATCTATATGGTTCACCTGGTCAGTAAAGTTCATATCTTGATGGTGAAGTACGAGATGATAGTGTATTATACAAAGACAAGCAAGACTGAGCATAGAGGGAAGTGCGGTATGACATCTGAGTAACTACCCGGGCCTCATACAGCCATACAGCGCTGGCGGTTGTCGTAAGTGTGATCCCAAGAAAGAGAGTATAGTGCAAATCTAGTGCTGTAATTGAAGCAATGAAGATGGGATTAAAACAAATATAGAGAAGAAACTGAAGTGGAACCAGGATGTCAGGAGTGTCACCACAAGGAGTGTGAGTGCTGTAGTGGCAAGTACTAGCCTACGCTTGGTTGTTGGGGTCAGTTTTGGGGTCTAGGTTCCTCCAACTGTAACATGAAGGGGTCTTCTCTCAGTGTGAGCAAAGACTAAGCTATAAAAGAGCAGTATTTGTTACATAAATCCAGAAGTCAGGGCGGGTAGGCAGGTCTTTCTATTTGACTAGTGCCCCGTGGCCTGGTGGCAAAAGCCCTCGCTTCACACGGTGAGGGTCCAGGTTCGATTCCCGGCGGAGGGGTGGAAGCGATGGATGTGTTTCCTTATCCCCTATATCTATGTTCACCCATCAGTAAAATGGGTACCTGGGTGTTAGTCGACTGGTGTGGTTCGCATCTTGGGACGAAACTGACCTAATTTGCATGAAATGCTCTGCATAAAAAGCGGCTTTCTATATAGTAGTAAGTATGTCATGGATGTCAGCTAGGACTGTATACCTTGTACATGTATTTGTAAATGTAGATGTTATTATTAGAAAGAATAACTGATGGAAAGATGACACAAAAAGAAAACTGGCGTCCAGATGAGTGGGCTCCAAAACCTGGAGGACTTGAAAAAATTGGACAGTATCTACCAGCAATTAAAAAAAAGTTGACTTGTTTGCAAAAAAAAAAAAAAAAAAAAAAAAAAGCTGGGAAACCTTCACTAGCTGCAAGAATGTCAGTTCTCTCAGATGTGACAAAAATGCTGGACAAAGTACATCTCTTCAAATCCCTGGACCAAGAAAAGGCTGAGCCTTAAAAATTGCTGATCAGACAGCCTAACAATAGCTTTTGTCAATAATGTATAATTCAGTGAAAAATGCTGTGAAAAATGTCAAATGCACAGTTCTCTTCACAAAAAGAGCACAGCGGTAACTCGCATTGTCAAACTAATGTCACTCCTGTCAATCACTGGCATAATTTTTGAGAAAACAATCTCACTCAAATGATGATTGTCTTTAGGCAGCTTGATACCAGTAATGGAGCAGAGGTAAGACTGAATGGCAGGGTGTTAGAAAGGGGTTATAGTAGATGGACATCCGTGGGGCGAAATATGACTCGAAAATGCCTTTAAAAATTTATGTGGTATCTCTTGCAAGGAAGGAAGCTAAGAAGATAGCAGCAGGTCTTACCTGCTTGATAATGTAAGTAGTAACTTTTTGTACGCGTTTCAGATGCTCTCACACCTTATTCTTGGACAGGCTGACTGCCGTCTCGTTTACGGCTTCTGCGGAATACAGGACCGTGCAAGGTGACTTATTTCTCACTGGGACCAAGCCTGGATGAATCTATTATTTTTGGAGAGCTCTCATTTAAGAACGCTTAAATGTAAAGTAAAAGGACACAAGTGCAACTAATGTGACATTTATTGTGGCAACGTTTCGCTCTCCAGGAGCTTTATCAAGCCAATGGCTTGATAAAGCTCCTGGAGAGCGAAACGTTGCCACAATAAATGTCACATTAGTTGCACTTGTGTCCTTTTACTTTACATATTGTCGGTAATTCTACCAACTTTATTACAACGCTTAAATGTCTCGAGGAAGCATTTACCATCGCATTTTGTGGACTAGAAAAATATTCATATTAAGATTTTATTCTTTCATGTTCAAAAGAATCTGTGCTAACCTCCCTTTAGGTTGAGTATTTTGAAACAGATACCATGTCCCTGAAGCTTCACTGGATACTGATAAATGGAATTATGATATGCTTAAAAGTCCTGACAATTAATAACTCATCTTTCTCGGTTACTTTATAATTCTCTGGTTTATTAAAATATATCATCAAAAGCGCAATAAAACATTTACAGACGTAATTTCCTTTCTGTGTATTTTGTTACAATTAAGCTGAATCTTCACTCATCATCGTAAAACCTCATAAAAGTTCCATAAACTTTGAGAGTGCTAGTTAAAGATTCTCTTCTGTGTGCAAGTGACACTATCTCCGCTCACATGTCATGCTCTTACACGACCCACCACCTTTTTAATTAAGCGAAATAGCAGTTGGTAGTCATGAGTGTGGCTGGTGTAGGCAGAGTGTCTTGCGTGTAGCGGTCATTAACTCGGTAGTAGTTGTCGCATGACTCGCGCGCGTGACTCCAGTTTCCAGCGCTGCATCACCATAATGAGGAACTTTGAATGTTGGCTAGATGAGAAGCCACTGACGCTCCTGTCATGCATTGTCTGCTCCAACTCCATGCATGTTCCAGCTTTGTTCAGGCTTCGCTTATCTAACACAGTTTGTAATATGCTTTTAAATCTAGAACACCGAAGAAAACAAAGAGTAAACATATTTTTCCACTTTTCATTCTGGACCAACTTCTGTTATCTTGTTTCAATACTGAAAACAAGAAATCTCTCAGAAATGAGCTCTGAAGCAAATGAATTATGATAATCAAAAAATTAACCAGGGGGCAAGTAGCCCCTTCTCCTGTGTACATTACTAAATTTAAAAGGAGAAACTTCGTTTTTTCTTTTGGGCCACCCCACCTCAGTGCGATAGGGCTGGTACGTTGAAAGAGAATATATATATATATATATATATATATATATATATATATATATATATATATATATATATATATATATATATATATATATATATATATATATATATATATATATATATATATATAATATATATATATATATATATATATATATATATTAATATATAGGGAAGTACCACCTCTATGGCTGGAATGGGGACCCTCATCCTCAGAGAAGACAATAAACGTACCTCAGGGAAAACTCAAGGTTCTCCTCGGAGCTGTTTGAATATTTTCTTCTCCTACCACCCCCTATATTTGATATTCTATGTGAACATTTATTAATAAACAGAATACATTTACAGAAAAACATAAACGTGAATACAATGCCAGGGCTGCACTAGGGTTTGGTGCTGGAGCAGCAAGAGTCTCCAATTCAGTGATGGCACTGGCATAGCTAGGGTCCTGTATTCCTGCTGAGTCACTGAGGGTATCAGAAAGAATTTGTCTTATCAACTCGTTTGATGCTATGGAAGAGGATAGGAAAGCTGGTAGAGCAATCAGGGAGGATCTGTGTACTCCTAGCCCTCCAAGCCTGACCGGAAGTGAGGCTTGTAACCACTGTCCATCTTCAAGGGAAAGATTCAATACACTCTCTAGCATGGTCTTAAGTAGAGAGTCATATTCCTTGAGTTTTGGACTGCTGAAGGCTAGGGAGCATCTCAGATAGTAGGTAAGTTTTGGGATTGACAGGCACCTGGTGAGTAGGTAGAAGGCATCGTGTGTGTCAGTGTCTTTCATCCTGCTTTCCATCGTCCGGAGATCTGAGACTTTTTTTTCTAGGATCAGATCGATGGTATTGGACCCAAGATGAGCACCAAGGAGAGTGCTATTGGCTGAATCAATGGCTCGTGCTCCTGGTAAAATTGTGCTAATATTCTGGATCATATGTTGATTGGTAGAAACTATTTCACATTTGGTGGGGTTTAAAGAAAGGCCCAGGCTTTCTCCAATGTCTTTAATTTTACTGATGTCCTCTAGGAGAGATTCTGTTGTGCCAGCTAGGGTACCATCATCCAGGAACCAGATATTGAGCTCGCTGGAGAGTGCTTCTGTGACTTCCTTGATGATCAAACAAAATAGAAAGGGGGCAAGAGGGTCCCCCTGTTGCACGCCCTCACATGAGTCAATTTCATGGTCCCCAAACAATAGTTTGGAAGTCGCACTATAACACGATTCTATGAAGGGATAAAGGGAAGGGAAGTTTCTATAAACTGCATGGAGAGCAGCATCCCTTCTGACTGAGTTGAAAGCATTGGCAAAGTCCAATTTGACCAAGACTTTTTCATCGGACATGTTTTTGATATATACTCGTGCTGCGTGGGCAGCTGCTTCACAGCCCTGTTGAAAGCCGAAACCGAGCTGAGTTGGTTTCAGCATTGCAGCAGCCTCTTAACTCACCCTTCTTACTGCAGCCTTGGCGACTAGGCGCCGAAGGGTGTTACCCTTTCGGCAGAAAGGGTAACACCCATGGGTTGTGAATATTACAACAGTGAGGAGGGTACAGGCTTAGTTGATATCGTGTTTGAGGGCAGTGTGTGTGCTAAGAATATTATGAAGAGAATTAGGGTAACGGCAGATTCTAAAGAAGAATTACCGAGGCTGGTGGACAAATTTGCAGGGTATATAGGATGAAGTTCCAAGTGAACATAGGAAAGATCAGTGTGACGAGGATAACAAAAAAATTCGGTACCGAATGTGTTCAGATTTTTAGGAGTGGACATGTCAGCCGATGGGTCTATGAAAGACAATGTGAGTCATCGAACCAACTTGGGAAAAAGGTAAGTGGTGCACTGAGGTATCTGTGGAGACAAAGAACATTATCCATTGAAGCATAAAATGGAATGTATGAGAGTATAGCATGGGTTGTGAATATTACAACAGTGAGGAGGGTACAGGCTTAGTTGATATCGTGTTTGAGGGCAGTGTGTGTGCTAAGAATATTATGAAGAGAATTAGCAGCTTGGAGATGAGAAGGAGGTGCAAAATTACTAAAAGTATAATCGAGAGAGCTGAAGAGTGGTTGTTTAGAGAGGAAGGAACGAAATAGGATGACTTGGATGGTGTATAGATCAGAAGTGGAGGGAAGGCGTGGTAGGGGTCGTCCTAAGGAAGGATGGAGGTAAGAGGAAAAGGAGGTTTTGTGTTCAATGGCTTAGACATCCAGTAAGTGTGTATGAGAGCATGATAGATATGAATGGAGGCAAGTGGTTTTATGACTAGATGTGGTTTTTGAGGGTCAGCAAAGTAACATTTATTTGAAGGATTCAGGGAAACCGGTTTGCCTGAGTTGAGTCTTGGAGGTGGAAGTACAATGCCTACACTGGGAGGGAGGGGCGGGAATATTTGCAGTATTGAACCATAGTATCGGCACGTCTCTGGCAAGATAGTGATGGAATGAGTGATGATGAAAGTGTTTCTTCCTTTTCGGAGCTTTGAATTTATGGTCTGTTAGACGACAGTCCAATGCTCTCTCCACTGTCCACACTGTCCACTCATGAAAGCCGAGTGGACAGTTCTTTGTATTGTCACCTGACTGACCCAATGGTCAGTCAAGTGACAGTCAGGTCAGTCTTTTTAATTGCAATAGGAAGGAGGTTTGCAAGCAAAAATATGGATAGTGCAATGACCACCTGATCTCATGTCATTATACATTGTCCTGCTGACGGCAAAGCTTTACACCTCCCTCAGTGACTTTAGAAACTACTGCAGTGCTGCTCGGATGACAAAAGGTAAGAAGCACTTAACCTTTTTGTTAAAAATACTCTTATTTATTTTCAACATTTATAATCCTTGATTTTATCAGCCACTAATCATCTTTGACAAATTATTCTGCAAGTTTTACTTTTCCTAAAGTCTTTACAGTATTTGCATGTGCAATCCAAGGACCAACTATGAGGAGCCGTTCATTGTTTGTTATTCGGTCATATTTTTTATTGTACACTGGAAGTTTACGAAATCAAAGTTAAATGTATATCAACCTTTACATTATGAATTAGTCTGCAAGGACTAAGTGACAATGGAAAATCCTGAAGAAAGTATATTAGCCTGAAAGAAACAAAAGACTATTAAGATAAAGTATGAAGCAAACCTGGGGTGTTTAACCTATGGCACGTGTGCCCAAAGTGGCAGGCGAAAAAAGATGGGGACGCATCATGCCGCCCACTTTTTTGGAGGTTCATTTCTGACCATCTCTTTTGCCATTGAGATCACAACAAAACAGAAAAGATATACTGGAAAAAACTAGCTTGACCAAACTAAACCTAACCTTCCCTGACACTGTGGGATGATGTATACGTAATAATTAGTGGTGGGAGCACTATCCCACCTGCCTGTCAGCTGTCATAATGCTTATTGCAGTTCACATCACACAGATCTCTAGACTCACTGCAACGTTCCACTTCGACCCACGCACATGGTGTATTCACTGATTTAACTGGCAAACATACTTCATAAAACACAGAATAACATCAAATATAGCTTAGGCTGCATATACATAAAACAATATAAAATGCGGAAGAGAGATGCAGTGGTATATGGTGGACCCTGAGCATGCGCATATTAGTCAATGTTATGCAAAAATGTGGGATAGCTGGGGGCTTGAGCCTGGTCTAAGGGCAAAGGTAAAAGTTACTCACATCTCAAGCAAAAACCGGCCACCCAGGGCTATCCCAGTCAAAACAGAAAGCGCTAAACTAGTATGTGTACTTAAAGGGGTTGGGTAACAGAGGGTTAGGCAAAAAATCCCAATTAGGAAAATATATCTATTTATCATCATAACATAACATAACAGAAACACCTTAATCCTAAACGCCCAAATGAGGGTACACAAGCAGCTGCTGGCTTGAGGTCCAGCCACCATAACACCTACATAGCCTCGTCAGCGCCAGGCCCACTTTACTCCACTCCCAACCTCATTTCTTATTTCCTCACTCCTCCCACAGCACCCTGACCATGTCAGAGCCTGGGTGAATATACAGGTAAGCCATATGAGAGCCTATGGCTTGAGTTGGATAAACAAAATGAGTGCACAACTTAAAACTTATCTTAAATACACAGCATCTCCGACGCCAGCCTCTACACACCATGCTAACGTCACGTGACTCCCCCAACCCACGCTTACTCCGCGTACCCAAACATCCTTGGAAAATAAATCATTAACAGAATTTCTTTATAATTACAGTTAGAGTACTTTACAGTACCCCCAAATGCACATTATCAATTATAAAATTATTCTTTACAACTATAATATTCATACTATTACGGCACACTTCTCCACTATATGTACATTACGATGTCATGCAGAACCCTGCATAACAGTCAACAGATCAAAATTTCTCAAAGGAACGCTCTGGAACGATTCACCAACTTGGCATCAGATATGTGGTTTTGATAACACGTGTTTTCGGATAACAGGTTTTGAAATCCTTGTTGACCCAGTGTACATATCAGTATCTTTATCCATAGAGATAAAAAGTTCATTATACCAAAGAACAGTGGCACCAATATTGTTATAATGATGTAAAGCAGAGGCCACGTTGCAGGAAGGATGATTAGAAGAATACCTATACAACAGTAAGCAGCCTCAGTTCCTCGAATTTATAGAACAAGCCTCCATATTACTACACATATGGAATTTTGAAACGTGAACTCCACTAAATCAATCTTTGGGGTTATTGAGGTCAGCCAAAAATATATTGAGAGAAAACTGGAAATTATACTTAGTAAACATTTACGCCGTGCAACAAAGTCATCAGACGTATTTTACAGAATGATTCTGCCGCTCACATGTCAAGTTCCTTTACTATCGTTAGTTTATTTTCAAAGGTGGTAACTATATTAAGATTAGAAACGTCTTGCAACGTAAATGCCAGTATATAGGGCACCTGGTTTGCTTCAGTAATTTTTTATATCTATAAAATTATATTTTCTAATTGTATCCCACCTTAGGTTAGTCAGTTTAAGGAAAAATTTAATATCTAAAAATTCTAACAAAACGTTTTTCAAAGTTTGTTGACCAGGAAACAAGTCTTTCAAAATATGACAAACGGAAGTTGGTTAAAACTGTGTTATCTCCAAGAAGGTCGCCACGGACCCTGAAAATCATACTTATAATTGCTCGCACTCGGTGATTTGAACTCGTTGATTCAAAGTGACGGCAAATATGGCGGCCAAGATGGCGGCCAACACTCATAAACAATTTCTTACAGGTCGGTGGGTTTTGCATTATTTTTTTATTGTTTATTAATTAGCAGTTATCTGGGCAATTTCTTATCGATTTTGCCTGGAAAATTGAAGGTTTTTGTCTCAATTTTGATCCGCAAAGAAAGGTATGAAAATTGAAATAATGTAGTTGATGTTGTTCAGAAGGGCTGTGATGGTATTAATGCAGCAAGAATTTGGAGCAATATTGTAACGGCTGGCTGTATGGTCTTAAAGGTACATTTAAACATGACACTGAGAATCAACAGTTATATAGCGGATCCTCAATACTCTCACTGAAGAGAAGTGCAAGTGTGTCTACCGGGCCTTCCAACAAGTCTGATTGCCTTGTCTGTGAGATGCAAGTTGTCCTTGGTTTGAGGCTACAGCTAAGTCAAGACTTCTTTTGAGGGTCATTTTGTAGTGCTGTGAAAGTCCTCTTGATGATAGGGTAGATTTGAGAACTATGGTGGAGAACTTCATGTACCACTATACACGATGTAGTAATTTCCGCAATAGGAATGATGCACCATTGCAATTACGGGGCAGAACGAATGCAAAATGCAGAAAATCTCGACACCTAAAGTTCAATATCAAGAGGGAGCATTTTCAGGATGTGTGGATTTCTAGAGATGAATGGTGAAGAAAAGTTGACGTTTTTATACCAACAGGTAAACTGAAGAATTTTCTGACTCCTGAAAATTCGTTTCCAGGCCTTTACTATCTAAAGAACCAACTAAAGAAGCAATACGAGGGTTCCAACTGCATCGCAGAGAGGAATGGCTTAAAAAACATAGTCACATTTATAGATAAAACATCACACATTCTTCGGTTTTACTATGTGATAAATAAGTACAAACGAGAGCCATAACTGAGACAGCATCAACACTGCTCAGGAGCGATTTCTAAAGTAATTTCTTTTACTGATCACTACCCGATAGTTAAAGTCGACTCGATACTTCAGAATACTACTACTACGTAGTATTCTGAAGTATCGGTTTGGAGGAAATCGCATTCAGTACAATGTGCCAGGATTGGATAAGACATGTTACAAGCAGTAAGATTACGGTCTGTCATTGCATCATTACAGATTGGTCTAACAATTTAGATATATAAACTATATCGGTCTAAATTCCTCTTCATGAGGTGGGGTACGGGTCATCGAATAGAGGTACTCCTGTGTAAAAAGAATACCACAAGCTGTGCCACATCAGTTTTGTTAGCTGAAGTCAAGTGTTTTGGACTTGTGCCAATGTTGATCATAATATTCATATCATCCATGATAAATGTACATTCCATGCGAAGGGCATGACAGCTTTGTAGACCATTGGAGGAATACGATATATCCTATCAATAGGCAAAATACTTCTGAAATAATCATAGAAGTGATATAAAATGTTGATATCAGTGAATATCATTTTGCGACCCATGTTCTTGCAAACATGTTTTCAATTTTTTTTCCGTCTCCACAACTGTGACATGACAGCTGATATCTTATGGGAACTTTCATTTCACACATAACTTTCAACTGGCAGGGGATATCATTCATCATGTGTAAAGGCATCTCGGTCAATCTTCCACTGTAAATTTGCCCATCATGGATATGTATCACGGTGATTAAACTTGTATTTTGTCCACGTTGGACTTCTTCACCAACCTGGCCAGCAGACACCATGTTCCTTCAATAATAACATTTGATTTACCGCTGTAGTGGAAAGATAATGAGATCATCAGTACTGCACTTGAAAGTAGACACTGGAAGGAGATCGTTCTAATGCTTGACAGTAGTCTCTATTCATTCATGAATCTGCTTGGAACGACAGGTACACTGATGTAGGGAATAGGACTTAAATGCGTTCTACAAGTGGTTTATGATGAAAACGCTATAGTGGATATTATGATCGATAAATCGGTTCAAAGGAGATTTAAATGGTCATTTTAAGGAAGGCAAATGTCTTCAAATGATTGTGAAATTAAAATCCTGAATTTACTTCAATGCTAAAGGAAACTAAGAAATTGTAATCGTCCTTGTTGAAATGTGAAGCCACCTTTGAAAGTCCTTTGTACAGTCTCTGCAGTTAGTGAGGAACTTGAAAAGAAGAAAGCTGAACTTAGTGCTCGATCAAAGACTTGTCAGTTGTGGCTGGGATATCAGCCTGCCTGCTACTGCAACAGTGCTGATCAAATCACATCGCACTAGGTCTTGGCTGAAGCACTTGCATGCTGTTTCCGACACCTTACCAATGTTTGCTGCAGAACACTACAACTACCTGAAATCTGCTTGCCTCAGTATAAAAGCAATGAGTGAACTGGAGAGCAAACACCTGGAGGTCTTCAAGAAATTTCAATAAAGATTTCATGCCATTCGTGGAACATGTCAGATTTGGGTAGGCCTCTGTTACGATCAAGTCACCGAGCAAACATTTATGAAGTCACTAGAAAGCACTAGCTGCTTGAATCACGACAGTAAGATGACGGAAGAATAGCGAGCATAGTGGACAATGTCAGTCCCCAGAAAGTTTGAGTTCCACACTGCCACGCAAGCGAACAACACAAATATTCATCTGACGCTAGAATTGAAAGTTATTCATCATACCTATTGAAGATATGCACAAAGCTGATTACATGATCACCTTTCTCTTCTGACCTCTCACTGAGAAATATTAGCAATGATATGGTCCCAGAAGAAGACGTTAGTTTGCATGGATACGAATCTGTTGGAAGGAGCATCATCAAAACAAAAAATAATGCCAAGACTGAGAAATTCATCTGCTGTCAAGGTTGCTCCTGAGAGAACCAGTGATCATACACTACTGTTCTAACTAATCCTTGTAGTGTCCAAAACAGGAGATCCATATGATCTGAGATGAGTTCATTCCCGTTATCCCATTTTGAGGACAAATACTTCTTGAGAAAGGTAACAAACCTGAAATAGCCCAAATTATCAATGATCATATGAGTTAGATACCATCTAGTGAAAAATCAGATGCTATCCCTTAAACTGAAAGACGTATACCTGATGAAGGCTTCTCACTGCGCCAGCAGTAAAATAGTCATGGCATTTGCTGACTTTACAAGTAAGCACTATGGTGTAGCAACTACTGTGTTTGATGAGAATGGGTCAGTTCCCTTGATAAAGGATATAGTCTATTAGATACTGGGACATTCCTTCAATTATCTAGTTGTGAACTTAATGAGTTGAGCCAAATTTCGAGGAAAGCAGAAATAATCCCTACCAAGGAAAATTAGCAAGTAGCAACTAATCAACATAGAAAGTGAAGACTTTATGATTGTTGGCTGTATGGTTTATTCAGGCAGAAGGGAACGATGATTTGAACGTCTCTAACTCAGGAGTTAACACTGCATATTCAGATTCTATCACGCTGATGGGAGAGGATATTGATATGTTAATTTTATTTTGTGTTGTTCCACGACAGATGCTAAACTACAATATTATAAATCAAAGAACGGCTGAGACTCGAACTCATGGCAGGCGAATCTTATAACTCCCAGGGTGCTAACGGCTAGTTTCGCCTGCCATGTGGGTCAAGTTCCACCCATTCTTTGATTTGTTTGCAGTAATATTACAATTTCGTTAGTCAAGAGACAGTGAGTTGTACACACAATTCCTCTTTCTTCGTGTTCTAGAAGGATGCGATTCAACATCAGTTTAAAATTCATCTGGGACAATCAGTTGACCATAAACAAAGTAGAACATCCTAATATAAATATTAATATAAGTAGATGTACTAGTTGGTATAATATAACTTATTAATATTTTGTCCTTCCTATTAAATATTAATGGGCATTTCGCTTGTGTATCATGGTACAGTAATTGATTCAATCACATTTCAACTGAACACTGTGGTTGGAAGGAGAAAAGGGCAAGCAATAAACCTTCTCTCATATCAAATATCATGATGGAAGAAGAGGTAGCTAGGCTGTTGTAACTCTTAACAGATCAAGACCATGAAGTCTTCGCTATGAGCCTTTACCAAGAGAACTATTTCTGTTTTAAATTTCTAAGCACCCACCCCCCGCCCCTCTCTTCACTCTCTCTAGCTCTTTTCCCCTCCCTCTTTTTCATCTCATCATTCTGAATCACTCTCAATTGTTTTATAATTTTTTCTATAGCGCAGGAGGCGAGGAAGGCTGAATTTACTCCATCAATAAACTGGCATTATATTTTATGATGATGAGGGTGCTCCTGCGTGCATCCTGCTAGTTCCTTTAGCGATGTGGCGGCCGCACACAAATTATCTCTGCAGATTTAACCCCAGGACGATAACAATGCCATCAGCCTGCAAAGAGCCCGTAAAGGATCCATACATCACACCGACGAATCCATTTTTACAACCCGGTTAAAGGTATGAAAGCATACTGCTGTATGTAAACAGGCTCAATGAACCAGTGAAACAGGAAAGCGAAGCTAAGTAGACTGGCCAGGTTGACTAGCTAGAAAACTAGGTAGACAAGCCAAGTAAACTAGGTTGAAATGCCTGATGAACCAGTATGACTTGCTACGTGAGGCATGTAGACAATGCGAAAGATTGACATGTCAGGATAGATACCAGGCACACAAGGTGAGCCAGTAAGATCAATCGAGCAATCTACGTGGGCAGGCCTGGTGTGGCACGTAGATACGCCATTTGAGCCAGGTAGACAGATATCGTCAATAGCTACTTTCCTTGGAAAACTGACGAACATTAAGTAGTTCATGATGCACCGAGTTCTCGTTGACTTTATCAGAAAATAAACAAGCGTTCATGGATCACAGAATATTCAGCTAATCAAAAAGTACTTAACACTCATATTGCTTTGTCCTCACAGTGTATGTGTGAGAACAAGGTTCTGATGCGATTTATCTGATATTGTCTTTGATCACTGTGTTCATAGACTCATTTTTCACCTCCCTTGATTCAATGTATATATGGCTAAATTCTTCTGTCTAAGATAATTTGTATATGCAAATACTTTTCGATCATCGTGTCATTTATATTCGCTTTTCATTGCGACTGTAATGATAATTTTTCTATAAATAAATTTTAAAAATGAGCTTCGGTGGCCACAATTTTAGCTGGCAGCAAGAATACTTGCAAGTGTAGGCAATATAGATATTATTGGTATAACAGAGACCTGGATCAATCTGAAAGGTAGAGAAATGCCTTCTGAATGTAACATACAGGGTTATAAACTATTCCACACTGAGAGGGTCAACAGGAAGGGTGGTGGAATGGCGGTGTACGTCAGAGAAAATTTAAATTGTTGTCTTAGGCATGATATAAGATTAGAAACATTGAACACAGAATCTGTTTGGCTACAGTTTCTCGAGGGTCGTGACAAATTAATTTTGGGTGTGATTTATAGGCCCCCAAACCTTGATAGGGAGTGCAGTATGCTGTTATGGGACGAAATTCATAAGGCATCTATATATGAAAATGTTTTGATAATGGGAGACTTTAATTTTAGACAAACTGATTGAAACAATATGACAGGAAATCTTGAGTCTAGTGACTTTCTTGATACGGTTCAGGATTGCTTTCAAGAACAGATTGTGACAGAACCGACTAAAGGAAACAATCCGCTTGACTTGGTTCTTGCCAACAAACAGTCACTAATTAATAATCTTGAGGTTAATGATGAGCTTTGGGAAAGTGATCACAAATCACTTAGTTTCAATATATCATGGAATTACCCAGATAACTGCAATCAAATCTCTGTCTCAGATTTTCGCTTGGCCGACTTCATGGGACTGAAAAATTACCTGGGTGGGCTAAATTGGGATGTCCTGCCTATGGGTCAGGTAGGTGATCTTGGTTGCCAATATGACGTTTTTCAGAGCATAGTTCTAGCTGCCCAGAAAACTTTTGTTCCGAGTAGGGAAATTAGATCTAACAAAAATGATCCCAAATGGATGAACAAAGATTGGATGGGCAGTTAAGAAATCAATATATTCAGTTAAAGAGAGAAATAAAGAAAGGAATAAGAAAAGCAAAAAGGGATTATGAGGCTAAGGTTGCAATGGATTCAAATATTAACACAAAAGGGTTCTTTGAGGTATACAGAAGTAAGATTAAGGACAAGATAGGCCCACTTAAGAGTAACTCTGGCCAGATCACTGACAGTGATAAGGATATGTGTGAAATTCTCAATACCTACTTCTCAGTTTTCACCCGGGAAAATACTAGCGATATTCCTGAAATAATAGATTATGTAGAACAGGACGATAATAAACTATGCACGATAGCAGTAACTAGTGACATGGTCCTCAGACAAATAGAGAAACTAAAACCTAACAAATCCCCAGGCCCTGATGAACTGTTTGCAAGGGTGTTAAAGGAATGTAAAGAGGAACTTAGCATACCTTTGGCTAATCTGTTTAATATACCAATACAAACTGGCATAGTGCCTGATAAGTGGAATATAGCAAATGTAATACCTATTTACAAGGCAGGTGACAGGTCCTTGGCTTTGAACTCTAGACCAATAAGCCTTACCTCCATAGTGGGAAAATTTATGGAATCAATAATTGCCGAAGCAATTCGTAGCCATCTTGAGAGGCACAGATTGATTAATGAATCTCAACACGGTTTTACAAAGGGGCGTTCCTGTCTCACGAATTTACTAACTTTTTTCACTAAGGTGTTTGAGGAGGTAAATCATGGTAATGAATATGATATTGTGTATATGGTCTTCAGTAAGGCTTTTGATAGAGTTCCACATCAGAGGCTATTGAGGAAACTTAAGGGACATGGAATAAGAGCAGAAATTTTTCCTTCGGTAGAGGCATGGCTGACAAATAAGCAGCAGAGAGTTTGCATAAATGGGGAGAAATCAGAATGGGGGCACGTCCCAAGCGGTGTTCCACAGGGGTCAGTGTTGTGCCCGTTATTGTTCACAATTTACATAAACGACATAGATGAGGGAATGAATAGCGACATAAGCAAATTTGCTGATGACACCAAAATAGGCCGTCCAATTCATTCTAATGAGGACACTAGAGCACTCCAGGATGATTTGAATAGACTGATACAATGGTCGGAGAAGTGGCAGATGCAGTTTAATATAGACAAATGCAAAGTTCTAAATGTTGGACAGTAAAATAACCATGCGACATATAAACTAAATAATGTAGATCTTAATACTACTGATTGCGAAAAGGATTTAGGAGTTCTGGTTAGCAGTAATCTAAAACCAAGACAACAGTGCATTAGTGTTCGCAATAAAGCTAACAGAATTCTTGGTTTCATATATATATATATATATATATATACATTCTCTGTCAGTCCAAGGGTACCTTCCCTTCTTCCAGACATTGATTAACTTAAATAAAGTACCAACCATTCCAAAACTATATCCACACCTGCTTTTATCCCATCAATCCCAACTGCTTTTCTCTACATATGCCGTGCTGAATAGGTAAAACTTCCGATTTTGCCTTC
This sequence comes from Cherax quadricarinatus, assembly GCF_038502225.1. NCBI lineage: Eukaryota > Metazoa > Arthropoda > Malacostraca > Decapoda > Parastacidae > Cherax > Cherax quadricarinatus. The sequence goes on along the minus strand of NC_091299.1, from coordinate 49,133,015 downwards.
AATAGCAAAGCTCTTCTTGCCGAATAAAAATATAATTCTTTGTGTTTTTTTTTTTTTTATTAAATTATTGTAAACTTATTAAAGATATATTTAGTTGCATTATGCCAAATTAAATTTAGCTTTTTGTAATCAGGTTAGGTAAGTTTCCTAAAGATCTTTTGGTACAAAGTTATTATTTTTTACATAAACAAATAAAATATATATATAGCTTTAAACGTATAAGAGAAAATTTTTTAAAGAACTTAATTTTAAACGAGTTTTTTCTAATTAACCAATTTTACCTATTCGGCACTGTATATATATATATATATATATATATATATATATATATATATATATATATATATATATATATATATATATATATATATATATATATATATATATATATATATATGTAACTATGCTACTTATAAACTGAATAGTGTAGATCTTAATACTACTGATTGCGAGAAGGATTTAGGAGTTCTGGTTAGAAATAATCTGAAACCAAGACAACAGTGCATAAGTGTACGCAATAAAGCTAACAGAATCCTTGGCTTTATATCAAGAGGTATAAATAATAGAAGTCCTCAGGTTGTTCATCAACTCTATATATCCTTGGTTAGGTCTCATTTAGATTATGCTGCACAGTTCTGGTCACCACATTACAGAATGGATGTATATGCAATGGAAAACGTACAGAGGAGGATTACAAAGTTGTTCCCATGTATCAGAAATCTTCCCTATGAGGATAGACTAAGGGCCCTGAATCTGCACTCTCTAGAAAGGCATAGAATTAGGGGGGATATGATTGACGTGTATAAATGGAAAACAGGAATAAATAAAGGGGATGTAAATAGCGTGTTGAAAATATCCAGCCAAGACAGGACTCGCAGCAATGACTTCAAGTTGGAAAATTTCAGATTCACGAAGGATATAGGAAAGCACTGGTTTGGTAATAGAGTTGTGGATGAGTGGAACAGACTCCCGAGTACCGTCATAGAGGCTAAGACCTTGTGTAGTTTTAAAAATAGGTTGGATAAATATATGAGTGGGTGTTGGTGGGTGTGAGTTGGACCTTACTAGCTTGGGCTACCAGGTCTGGTGCCGTGCTCCTTACTTAAGTGGAAGTGACCTGACTAGGTGGTCATTATTCTAGGACAGGGGTGGCATGGACCTGCTTCGCATGTGTCAGTAGGCCTGTTGCAGTGTTCCTTCTTTCTTATGTTCATATATATATATACATATATATATATATATATATATATATATATATATATATATATATATATATATATATATATATATATATATATATATATATATATATATATATATATATATATATATATATATATATATATAGGGAGGTACCACCTCTAGAACTGTTATGGGGACCCTCATTCTCAGAGAAAAGAATAAACTTGCTTCAGGGAAAACTCAAGATTCTCCCTGAAGCTGTTTGAGAATTTTCTCCTACCACCCCCCTATATTATGTATATATATTTTATTTAAAGTCAAAATACATTGACAAAACATTCATAAAATATGATACAAAGTAAAACAACATATATATATATATATATATATATATATATATATATATATATATATATATATATATATATATATATAAATATATATATATATATATATATATATATATATATATATATATATATATATATATATATATATATATATATATATATATATATATATATATATATATATATATATATATATATATATATATATATGCAATAAGATCACAGTGAACAGGTGATTTCAAAATATGCAAAACAACCACTCTGAAAAAATAGAGAAATTCCAAGCGCTTTCGTGACTACTCACATTATCAAGGAACTAGGTTCCTTGATAATGTGAGTAGTCACGAAAGCGCTTGGAATTTCTCTATTCTTTCAGAGTGGTTGTTTTGCATATATATATATATATATATATATATATATATATATATATATATATATATATATATATATATATATATATATATATATATATATATATATATATATATATATATATATATTTTTTTTTTTATTATCACACTGGCCGATTCCCACCAAGGCAGGGTGGCCCGAAAAAGAAAAACTTTCACCATCATTCACTCCATCACTGTCTTGCCAGAAGAGTGCTTTACCCTACAGTTTTTAAACTGCAACATTAACACCCCTCCTTCAGAGTGCAGGCACTGTACTTCCCATCTCCAGGACTCAAGTCCGGCCTGCCGGTTTCCCTGACTCCCTTCATAAATGTTACTTTGCTCACACTCCAACAGCACGTCAAGTATTAAAAACCATTTGTCTCCATTCACTCCTATCAAACACGCTCACGCGTGCCTGCTGGAAGTCCAAGCCCCTCGCACACAAAACCTCCTTTACCCCCTCCCGCCAACCCTTCCTAGGCCGACCCCTACCCCGCCTTCCTTCCACTACAGACTGATACACTCTTGAAGTCATTCTGTTTCGCTCCATTCTCTCTACATGTCCGAACCACCTCAACAACCCTTCCTCAGCCCTCTGGACAACAGTTTTGGTAATCCCGCACCTCCTCCTAACTTCCAAACTACGAATTCTCTGCATTATATTCACACCACACATTGCCCTCAGACATGACATCTCCACTGCCTCCAGCCTTCTCCTCGCTGCAACATTCATCACCCACGCTTCACACCCATATAAGAGCGTTGGTAAAACTATACTCTCATACATTCCCCTCTTTGCCTCTAAGGACAAGGTTCTTTGACTCCACAGACTCCTACGTGCACCACTCACTCTTTTTCCCTCATCAATTCTATGATTCACCTCATCTTTCATAGACCCATCCGCTGACACGTCCACTCCCAAATATCTGAATACGTTCACCTCCTCCATACTCTCTCCCTCCAATCTGATATTCAATCTTTCATCACCTAATCTTTTTGTTATCCTCATAACCTTACTCTTTCCTGTATTCACCTTTAATTTTCTTCTTTTGCACACCCTACCAAATTCATCCACCAATCTCTGCAGCTTCTCTTCAGAATCTCCCAAAAGCACAGTGTCATCAGCAAAGAGCAGCTGTGACAACTCCCACTTTGTGTGTGATTCTTTATCTTTTAACTCCACGCCTCTTGCCAAGACCCTCGCATTTACTTCTCTTATAACCCCATCTATAAATATACTAAACAACCACGGTGACATCACACATCCTTGTCTAAGGCCTACTTTTACTGGGAAATAATTTCCCTCTTTCCTACATACTCTAACTTGAGCCTCACTATCCTCGTAAAAACTCTTCACTGCTTTCAGTAACCTACCTCCTACACCATACACTTGCAACATCTGCCACATTGCCCCCCTATCCACCCTGTCATACGCCTTTTCCAAATCCATAAATGCCACAAAGACCTCTTTAGCCTTATCTAAATACTGTTCACTTATATGTTTCACTGTAAACACCTGGTCCACACACCCCCTACCTTTCCTAAAGCCTCCTTGTTCATCTGCTATCCTATTCTCCGTCTTACTCTTAATTCTTTCAATTATAACTCTACCATACACTTTACCAGGTACACTCAACAGACTTATCCCCCTATAATTTTTGCACTCTCTTTTATCCCCTTTGCCTTTATACAAAGGAACTATGCATGCTCTCTGCCACTCCCTAGGTACCTTACCCTCTTCCATACATTTATTAAATAATTGCACCAACCACTCCAAAACTATATCCCCACCTGCTTTTAACATTTCTATCTTTATCCCATCAATCCCGGCTGCCTTACCCCCTTTCATTTTACCTACTGCCTCACGAACTTCCCCCACACTCACAACTGGCTCTTCCTCACTCCTACAAGATGTTATTCCTCCTTGCCCTATACACGAAATCACAGCTTCCCTATCTTCATCAACATTTAACAATTCCTCAAAATATTCCCTCCATCTTCCCAATACCTCTAACTCTCCATTTAATAACTCTCCTCTCCTATTTATAACTGACAAATCCATTTGTTCTCTAGGCTTTCTTAACTTGTTAATCTCACTCCAAAACTTTTTCTTATTTTCAACAAAATTTGTTGATAACATCTCACCCACTCTCTCATTTGCTCTCTTTTTACATTGCTTCACCACTCTCTTAACCTCTCTCTTTTTTTCCATATACTCTTCCCTCCTTGCATCACTTCTACTTTGTAAAAACTTCTCATATGCTAACTTTTTCTCCCTTACTACTCTCTTTACATCATCATTCCACCAATCGCTCCTCTTCCCTCCTGCACCCACTTTCCTGTAACCACAAACTTCTGCTGAACACTCTAACACTACATTTTTAAACCTACCCCATACCTCTTCGACCCCATTGCCTATGCTCTCATTAGCCCATCTATCCTCCAATAGCTGTTTATATCTTACCCTAACTGCCTCCTCTTTTAGTTTATAAACCTTCACCTCTCTCTTCCCTGATGCTTCTATTCTCCTTGTATCCCATCTACCTTTTACTCTCAGTGTAGCTACAACTAGAAAGTGATCTGATATATCTGTGGCCCCTCTATAAACATGTACATCCTGAAGTCTACTCAACAGTCTTTTATCTACCAATACATAATCCAACTAACTACTGTCATTTCGCCCTACATCATATCGTGTATACTTATTTATCCTCTTTTTCTTAAAATATGTATTACCTATAACTAAACCCCTTTCTATACAAAGTTCAATCAAAGGGCTCCCATTATCATTTACACCTGGCACCCCAAACTTTCCTACCACACCCTCTCTAAAAGTTTCTCCTACTTTAGCATTCAGGTCCCCTACCACAATTACTCTCTCACTTGGTTCAAAGGCTCCTATACATTCACTTAACATCTCCCAAAATCTCTCTCTCTCCTCTGCATTCCTCTCTTCTCCAGGTGCATACACGCTTATTATGACCCACTTCTCGCATCCAACCTTTACTTTAATCCACATAATTCTTGAATTTACACATTCATATTCTCTTTTCTCCTTCCATAACTGATCATTTAACATTACTGCTACCCCTTCCTTTGCTCTAACTCTCTCAGATACTCCAGATTTAATCCCATTTATTTCCCCCCACTGAAACTCTCCTACCCCCTTCACCTTTGTTTCGCTTAGAGCCAGGACATCCAACTTCTTTTCATTCATAACATCACAAATCATCTGTTTCTTTTCATCTGCACTACATCCACTCACATTTATATTTATATATACATATATATATATATATATATATATATATATATATATATATATATATATATATATATATATATATATATATATATATTTATATATATATAGGTGTGTGTGTGTGTGTGTGTGTGTGTGTGTGTGTGTGTGTGTGTGCGTGTGTGTGTGTGTGTGTGTGTGTGTGTGTGTGTGTGTGTGTGTGTGTGTGTATGTGTGTGTGTGTGTGTGATCCTAACAATGCAAAACACGCCACGGGGGGTGGAAATTTATAGCTACTAAAGGCTGGTATTCAAACGGGAGTAGAATAATTAGCTGTGAGCTTAGCATGGCCACGTATATCCTCGCATCATGAAACATTCATAGCTCCACTCGGTACGTGATGTTTGAAGGATTTTATGCTCCAGTGGTTAGAGAGTCTTGACTTTTGACTTGCTTCCCATGAGGCGGGCTGAAATAACACGGGTTCGATCCTCGGCCAGCCAGCCGGATTCGAACCCAGTTTTGGAGGGTGTCATAAAGCCTACATGATGCCTTATCCACTCATCTACAGATGGTGTAGTACGGTCTTCTCCTCTACCCGAGAAAAATATAATAAACGCATCCCCAGATACTAGCATATTTTACTTCCATGATAAAGGTTTCATGTCACTTTTGTTAATAAACCTCGTTAATAGCACACGCGAGGAACATGAAACATCTTGGAAATGTTTTGTCATACGATTTTACGAAGTAGATTGTTAAAACTGAGCTCTTGAAGGCAAGTCCGGCATCTGTATATCAGTAACGAAAATGGAAAATGACGCAATATCCTGGCTGACGCTCGTGCTCCTTCCCCCACGCTTCACTAATAACCTGTGTGTTGCAATGACTGTAATAAAAACTCCCTTCGGAGGGTGCACAAGGAACGGTGCTATGACAATCTTACTTTGTTATTTTTGAAGAAATGGAACAATTCGATTATTAATTTTGATGAAAGTAATAATTTATTTATGTTTCTTCTAGGGATATATCGTCGCTATGATATATCTTCCTTCCTTCATTCAACCTTTTGTAATATTCCTGTTATTCACTGCAACAATAATTTATAAAATATTTCCTAACATCCTTGTAGCTGTTATTGTTGGAAAATAATAATAAACATAATTAATAAATGTATTAATAATCTTCCAACAAAAAAGCAAGATGGAGATTAGTCACCTGACTACCGTATTTTATGATGAAAAATATTTTATGATGAAAAATATTTTATGATGAAAAATATATAAATATATTATATAAAATGAATAACCTCAGAGTTAATTAAATTTGTGAGCTTCAACAAGCGCCGTCGTTGTCCTCCATAACCGTCAAGATTTTATTCCAGGATTAAGAAATTACGTAATAAATCATTATTATACAAGTTATGGTTATACACCATCATTTATAAACCGGAATATACAAGTTATGGTCATTCTTTACCATTTATAAACTGCAATAGGCAAGTTATGGTTATTCACTATCATTTATGAACCACGGTATTATATTGTATTGTTCAGTCTGTTGAAGCTGCATTGTATGTTCTAGAGTGTTAGTTGTTAACAAAATATTACAGCATTGTTAACAACAATATTACAGTTAGGATTATCTTCACCACCATTTATAAACCACAATGTACAAGTTATTATTATTCACCACCATATTTATACCACTATATAAACATGATTATTCACCTTATTTATAAACCACAATGTACAAGTTATGGCTCTTCATCATTATTTATAAACCACAATGTACAAGTTATGGCTCTTCATCATTATTTATAAACCACAATGTACAAGTTATGGCTCTTCATCATTATTTATAAACCACAATGTACAAGTTATGGCTCTTCATCATTATTTATAAGCCACAATGTACAAGTTATGGCTCTTCATCATTATTTATAAGCCACAATGTACAAGTTATGGTTCTTCATCATTATTTATAAGCCACAATAGCACTAGCACGACAGGAATCTTACGAGAAAATTAATAACATTAAGCGGAAGAAAAATATATAAAGTATGCAAAAGTCTGCTCCTATATTAATGCCCAGGTTACAAAATAGTGCTTTTTATCTCACAGAATAAGCCACCATAAGTCTGTCAGGATTAACTAGTCATTTATACTTAACTAAATCAATAAGACAGATTAACTTGATGTAAACAACAGATATCCTATTATGAATATGGCAGCCTATCTGCTAGACTAAATTTAATGCACAGTTTCAACAAGCGAGTCTTAAATTTTCTAAACTCGAAATGCTCTGTACAGCTACGGGCTTTCTGCATGCACAAGTAAATGTTACCCATCTCTGTACAGACATTGCATCATGCTGAAATACATCATTATTATTATTATTATTATTATAATTATTATTATTATTATTATTATTATTATTATTATCATTATTATTATTATTATTATTATTATTATTATTATTATTATTATTATTATTATTATTATTATTATTATTTCCCAGTAAAAGTAGGCCTTAGACAATGATGTGTGATGTCACAGTGGTTCAATATATTTATAGATGGGGTTATAAGAGAAGTGAATGCGAGGGTCTTGGCAAGAGGTGTGGACTAAAAAGATAAAGAATCAAACATAAAGTGGGATTTGTCACAGTTGCTTTTTTGCTGATGACACTGTGCTCTTGGGAGATTCTGAAGAGAAGTTGCAGAGGTTGGTGGATGAATTTGTTAGGGTATGTAAAAGAAAAAAAGAAAAGTGATTATAGGAAAGAGTAAGGTTATGAGGATAACAAAAAAATTAGGTGACGAAAGATTGGATATCAGATTGGAGGGAGAGAGCATGGAGGAGGTGAATGTATTCAGATATTTGGGAGTAGACGTGTCAGCAGATGGGTCTATGAAAGATGAGGTGAATCATAGAACTGATATGGTGAAAAGGGTGAGCGGTGCACTTAGGAGTTTGTGGAGACAAAGAACTTTGTACTTGGAAGCAAGGAGGGGAATGTATGAGAGTATAGTTTTACCAACGCTCTTATATGGGTGTGAAGCATGGGTGATCAATGTTGCAGCGAGGAGAAGGCTGGAGGCAGTGGAAATGTCATGCCTGAGGGCAATGTGTGGTGTGAATATAACGCAGAGGAGGTGCGGGATTGCCAAAATTGTTGTTCAGAGGGCTGAGGAAGGGTTGTTGAGGTGGTTCGGACATGAAGAGAGAATGGAACGAAACAGTATGACTTCGACAATGTATAAATCTGTAGTGGAGGGAAGGCGGGGTAGGGGTGGGCCTAGGAAAGGTTGGAGAGAGGGGGTAAAGGGGGTTTTGTGTGCGAGGGGCTTGGACTTCCAGCAAGCATGTGTGAGCGTTTTTGATAGGAGTGAATGGAGACAAATGGTTTTTAATACTTGACGTGCTGTTGGAGTGTGAGCAAAGTAACATTTATGAAGGGATTCAGGGAAACCGGCAGGCCTGATTTGAGTCCTGGAGATGGGAAGTACAGTGCCTGCACTCTGAAGGAGGGGTGTTAATGTTGCAGTTTAAAAACTGTAGTGTAAAGCACCCTTCCGGCAAGACATTGATGGAGTGAATGATGGTGAAAGTTTTTTCTTTTTCGGGCCATCCTGCCTTAGTGGGAATCGGCCGATGTGTTAATAAATAATAAAAATTATTGTTATTATTATTATTATTATTATTATTATTATTATTATTATTATTATTATTATTATTATTATTATTTTATTATTATTATTATAAACTTTACATTTGTGGTCATCTGTTCTTAGCTTCCACATATGCGTCACTTTTTTGATAACAACCCGTCCCAGTCTCTTGACTGGCAATAAATAAAGTATTGAATGATCTCTCGTTGTGTTTCCTGAAAGCTAATCTAACATTTGACATACTCGCATTTTCAAATGAGGTTATTCGGTTGTGTGCCCTGGATAATAAAACTCATATTATACAAACCCCATGGACGTCCTCTTTCACTGAGGAGGTCTGCAGCCTCTGTACATCACGAGCCTACCAATCATCCAGACCGTTTTCCATTTTTTTGTAGTTTTGCATTAGCTGAGATTGGTCAATCATTATATTTGCCCAGGCCTGGTTGTTGGTTTTCTTTGAATCCTGCAAGTATTATTTTACTAATTGATTATGCGTTATTTCCAAATAGGGGCACTTCACACTGTCTATCCCTGGGTTAAAAATCTCACTTTCCATTATACGAGAGATAATATTTTCAGCTGATAATAACCTGTGTAACATACATTAAATTAAATTATATTGTATTTGACCAGCATTTATATTACAGATAGCATGAATTATTTCTTAAAATTTCAACACGAACATCAATATCTTCGCATGAGGAGAATTGATGGTCCCTCTAATATTAAACAGTCTTTAGCACTGTTGAAGAGGGGGGTTGAACTTAGATATTTACTAGACAGATTTGCCACAACTGAAAGAACTTTTATAATTTCTTTCCACGCCTTTAATGGATTTCCTTCTTCAGGCAATAACTCTATTGCCATATATTTGTCTATGTCTGTTTTTATGTTTGTGATTTAGATTTTGTGTCCGAAGTGGCTAATTTATGGTGAACTACACATCCATCCTCTGGACGGTAACACAAGAGCACACGGATACACAAAAGGCCAAGGAACTATGCGCCAAAAGGGATTACAGGAATGTATCTGGATTTATATCTACAGTTCACGTATCTGTTGCATGCAAATTTAGGAAGACTGCATAATATATCTAATATATTATTTCCATGAATGAGATACTTTGACATATCACATAGGTTATTATGCTGTCTATCTCTATCTTCCTCAATAAGTGGACAATTATGCACATGGCTACATACATTGTATTTGGTTTCATCATCATCTGTGCATCTGTCAAACTGTCAACTAGTAACCAATCTTAAGCGTGGTCAATATTAACAACAGCAGTCAATTTTTTTCACATTACAAGCTGCTCCATAACGTACTTATATACGTTCATGTTATCATAGTGGGTTATAGATCCACTCAGTCTATAACTGCATTCCGTTAACTTTTAGTTTCAATAATATAGGAGAATATGTTATACATAACAGGAATAATAGCACATTTAGTTTTGGATGCTGTTTTTCGTGATCTGGAAAAGGATCCTGAGGCAGATGTTTGTAAGGTGCTGTTGTAGGGAATACTGACTGCAATTTTTTTCATAAAATTTATCAAAATCAGACATGTCCAGTTCTTCATAATTTGCTGCTAACAAATGAGCTGCTCTTCCTCGAGTTCTTGAACTTGAATTCTCTTCTGAGTTTCTTTCAGTTTATTCTTAATATTGTCAGGGTTTGGTCCTTATGACTCACTTGTCGTATTGACATTAAAGAAGTTATTCTTATATGGATGATCTAGAAGAAGGTGGATTGTCCTTAAAATCTACCGTTTACACTAGACTACTGTTTCAAATTGTACCACGTGAGAACGTGGTACAACGTGAGAACCAAGAGTCCTAGAGATGTGTTTGTTCCATTTTATTGCTCTTCATCGACTAAATCTACTTATGTTTGTCGTTCATATTATTCCCAGTAGACTGCAAGACATCGGAGGCATCCTGTTGTCTATATTTAACTTCAAAATGGGACACAAATCTTCACGGCGTTACCTCAGGACTCTGGTCACCTCAACGTCAGTCTCCCCTGAGCAGCATGTTTCATCTTCAGTCGTCATTACACAGCAGTAAGAGGTGAGGAACTTTAATGGGGTTTCGGTGTGTCTGCATCCCCACGAGTGTTACTGCTTAGGAAACTGCAGACTGACAGGTCTGTTTACATTACATGTCAGTATATTTCAAATACCTAACCGTGATGCCACGGACTTTTCAAATACTGTTATGTCAGCATAATCTGAACCTTGCTATAACGCTGCCCCCGCTGTAAGGCTGGGTCAAATGAGGGTGTATCCTGGCAGTCAGTCACGTTCCCTCAGACAGTCAAGACATCAGACTGCAGGCTGGGCTTCCTACCACGTATATACTCAAATACTGTGTATAACAGCCTCAGTATTATCATTCACCATCACTCCACTCAAGAACCCTTACGACAAATGGTGTTAGCGGTGTACTGGCAAATTTACGATTTGCGTGCCAGTGGAGTGTACTCAGCAAGCCAATGGACAGATACCTCAGCCATGCCAGTTAACTGCAGACATCTACGCACACCTCTACAGTGCTCCCTGGTGTATACTTGGAATATACCTGCAGAGGGTTTCGGGAGTCAATGCTCCCGCGACCCGGTCTGTGACCAGGCCTCATGGTGGATCAGGGCCTGATCAACCAGGTTGTTACTGTTAACTGCACGCAAACCGATATACGATCCACTGCCCTGCTGGTCAGTTACTGACTTTAGGTGCCTGTCCAAAGCCTTCTTGAAAACATTCAAGGGTCTATTGGTAATCTCTCAAATATATGCTTTGAGGCAGTTGAACAGTCTTGGGTCTCTAACACTTAGTGTGTTGTCTCTTATCGTGCTAGTGGCGCCCCTGCTTTTCATTGGGAGGATGTTGTATCGTCTGCCGAGTCTTTTGCTTTCATTGGGAGTGATTTTCTTGTGCAAATTTGGTACTAATCCCTTTAGGATTTTCCAAGTGTGTATAATCATGTATCTCTCTCTCACCTACGTTCCAGGAAGTACAGGTCGAGGAACTTCAAACATTCTCAATAATTTAGGTGTTTTATCGCCCTTATGTGCGCCGTGAAGGTTCTCTGTACATTTTCTAGGTCAGCAATTTCACCTGCCTTGAAAGGTGCTGTTAGTGTGCAGCAATATTCCAGCCTAGATAGAACAAGCGACCTGAAAAGTGTCATCATGGGCTTTGCATCCCTAATTTTGAAGGTTCTCATTATCCATGCTGTCATTTTTCTAACAGATGCGATTGATACATTGTTGTGGTCTTTGAAAGTGAGACCCTTGACATTATCACTCCCAGGTCATTTACTTTAGTTTCTCGCTCTACTCTGTGATTGAAATTTCCCCACGTTTTCCATATATGAATAATTGAAATTTCTTATTATTGAACTTGACATCGCTTTCTGCGGCCCATTTAAAGATTTGGTTGATGTCCGCCTGGAGTTTTGCAGAGTCTTCAACGGAGGACACTGCCATGCAAATTCGGTTGTCGTTTGCAAAGGAAGACACGGTGCTATGGATTACATCCATGTTTACTTCTACTCTTAATATTCTATTTGTTAGGAAATTATAGATCCAATATACTACATCTGCGTTTTGTGTGTCTTCTAGAGCATCCATGACCTTGTCATAGTGGTCCACTAGTTGGGATAGGAAGGAGTGACCTGCTCTAAACCCATGTTGCCCTGGGTTATGTAACTGATGGGCATCTAGATAAGTGACTATGACTTTGGGAAGTGAGGCTATGTCTGTTGCTTTTATCAGCTGTGGGACGACCCCTGTGTCCATGCTCCCTCTCCATAGGATGTTAAAAGCACGTGATAGGGGTTTCTTGCAGTTCTTGACGAACACGGAATTCCACGAGTCTGTGCCTGGGGCAGAGTGCATGGGCATGTCATTTATCGCCTTTTCGAAGTCATTTGGTGTTAGGATAATATCAGATAGGTTTGAATCTACTAAATTCTGAGACTCGCTCAGAAAAAAAATCATTTGTCTTTGTCAAAAATCTGCGAAAATCATTGAGGACTAACGTAAAATATGCATAATTAATTTTAAGTAATTTTAAATAAATTTAAACTGATCTATGAAACATTTAACAGATTTTGACTACAAACAATTATCTTAGGTTAAGTTAGGTAGGATGAGATTTCGAAGTTATATTCGATCAAAAAAATTTAAATTTCGTTCATTGTCGTCACTACAGATCAGTAAGCTAGATAAGTAAGTAAGTGTATCTCATGACTTCGTGCAAAAAGAACTAAGAGCACCGGCCCAGGTAACATCCCCTCTAAGTTCCTGAAAGATGGTGCTTCTGAACTGCCAATCCCCATTGCTCACATAATAAATTTGTCCATCACCACTAATATCGTACCGGAGGCCAGAGTTACTCCTATCTTCAAGAGATATAGTAGATCTGATGTCAGCAACTATAGGCCTGTTAGTATACTCAGTGTAATACCCAAAATTCTAGAGAGGGCTGTGTACTGTCAAGTAGTTAAGTATCTAAATGATAACAACATTCTTCACAGGTAACAATCAGGTTTGAGGAGATCTTACACAACCGACACCTCTCTAATTAATCTGATGGATTACATAAGAACTGAAATGTCGATAGAGAACCTCATTAGGAATGGTAACCTTAAACTTGCAAAAAGCCTTCGATACTGTCAACAACAATATATTATATAAGAAACTTCAAGATATCGGCACAGGTTCCATAGACTGGTTTAAGTCCTATCTTAGCAATAGGAAACAAATTGATAAAATAAACAAAACGGAATCAGAACCCCTGCCGACAGCATGGAGTTCCCCAAGGTAGTATCCTGGGTCCCTTATTATTTCTGTGTTATGTAAACGAGATACCCATCAGTCTGAAGTGCAGACTCCTTCTGTCTGTGGATGACAGTGCTCTGTTAGTGTCAGGTAAAGACCCACAAGATATAGCTAATGTAATAACACTAGAACTGTAGACCTGCAGCAAATGGTTAGTAGACAAACTATCGTTACACCTCGGGAAAACGGAAGCCATACTCTTTGGCACGAAACATAAACTGAGACAGGTAAATAATTTTAATGTCCGATGAAATGGATAACCCATCACTTCAGTTTCCTCAGTAATATATCTGGAAATCCTCTTTGACCCATACATGTCAGGAGAACTGATAAGGAACAGTGTAGTAAAGGAAGCTAATGCCAGACTGAAGTTCCTCTACAGACAAGCGCAGTGTCTACCTACTGAGGCTCGCAGGACCCTATGTCTAGCTCTTCATGGTACTCTGCCTTGACAAATAAACTAAAAGATAGACTGCAAATCACCGAGAACAAAATGGTAAGATTCATCTTGGACCTGGATCGAAGAGAACATGTAGGCCAGGATGGATTACAACAGTTGGATATGCTGAATGTTGAATACAGAGTAAAACAACAGAAGATAAATCAAGTTTATAAAACTGCTCACAGTGTCCAGAATATCTTGCTGCCAGTTTTGTCAAGGCTGGGAGCCAAAACATTCATAGTACTAGGGAGAGAGAGCACAACTTTATAATATCCACAGTCAGTGGCCAGGCTTTAAACACCTTTTATTGTACAGCAATAAAGGAATAGAACAGACTGCCTGCACATGTAAAAGCCAGTCATAGCATGAACCAGTTCAAGAAGAGTGCCAAAAGGTGACTAATGAATGTAGCTACAGACAGGGAGGAGAATGATTTTTTTATTTGTGTTTAGCTAACATACATGTAATTATAAATAACTCATTTTAAGAACATAAGAACATAAGAAAGGAGGAACACTGCAGGAGGCCTGTTGGCCCATACTAGGCAGGTCCTTTACAATTCATCCCAATAACAAACATTTGACCAACCCAATTTTCAATGCCACCCAAGAAACAAGCTCCGATGTGCAAGTCCCACTCAAATCCAACCCCTCCCACTCATGTACTTATCCAACCTAAATTTGAAACTACTCAAAGTCCTAGCCTCAATAACCCAACTAGGTAGACTGTTCCACTCATCAACTACCCTATTTCCAAACCAATACTTTCCTATGTCCTTTCTAAATCTAAACTTATCTAATTTAAATCCATTACTGCGGGTTCTCTCTTGGAGAGATATCCTCAAGACCTTATTAATATCCCCTTTATTAATACCTATCTTCCACTTATACACTTCGATCAGGTCTCCCCTCATTCTTCGTCTAACAAGTGAATGTAACTTAAGAGTCTTCAATCTTTCTTCATAAGGAAGATTTCTAATGCTATGTATTAATTTAGTCATCCTACGCTGAATGTTTTCTAACGAATTTATGTCCATTCTGTAATATGGAGACCAGAATTGAGCTGCATAATCTAGGTGAGGCCTTACTAATGATGTATAAAGCTGCAGTATGACCTCTGGACTTCTGTTGCTTACACTTCTTGATATAAATCCCAGTAATCTATTTGCCTTATTACGTACGCTTAGGCATTGCTGTCTTGGTTTAAGGTTGCTGCTTACCATAACCCCCAAGTCCTTTTCGCAATCTGTATGGCTAAGTTCTACATTATTTAACTTATAAGTGCTAGGGTTATGGACACTCCCGAGCTTCAGAACCTTGCATTTATCTACATTGAACTGCATCTGCCACTTTTCTGACCAAGAGTAGAGTTTGTCTAAATCCTCCTGAAGTTCCCTAACATCTACGTTTGAATCAATTATCCTACCTATCTTCGTGTCATCGGCGAATTTGCTCATATCACTAGTAATTCCTTCATCAAGATCATTGATATATATTATAAACAACAACGGGCTCAAGACTGATCCCTGTGGAACGCCACTTGTTACTGATCCCCACTCGGATTTAACCCCATTTATGGACACTCTCTGCTTCCTGTCTGTGAGCCATGATTCGATCCACGAGAGCACTCTTCCCCCAATGCCATGAGCTGCTACTTTCTTCAACAGTCTTTGGTGCGGAACTCTATCAAATGCCTTACTAAAATCTAAGTAAATAATATCAAATTCTTTATCGTGGTCAACAGCCTCAAAAGCTTTACTGAAGAAAGTTAATAAATTAGTTAGACAAGACCGGCCTCTTGTGAATCCATGCTGAGTATCATTAATCAAGCTATGCTTATCGTGATGGCTTCTTATAATTTGAGCTATAATTGACTCTAGTGATTTGCCTACAATTGAGGTCAGGCTTATTAGGCGGTAATTTGACGGTAACGACTTGTCCCCTGTTTTAAAAATAGGACTTACGTTAGCCATCTTCCACATATCAGACACTACACCTGTTTGAAGAGATAAATTAAAAATATTAGTTAATGGTTCACAGACTTCCATTTTGCATTCCTTCAGAACCCTTGAAAAAACCTCATCAGGACCCGGTGACTTATTTTGCTTCAGTTGGTCTATCTGCTTCACAACCATTTCACTAGTGACTGTGATGTTACATAATTTATCTTCTTCTGGCCCACTATAAAAATTAATTACCGGAATATTATTAGTGTCTTCCTGTGTAAAAACCGAGAGAAAATAATTATTTAAAATCGAGCACATTTCATTCTCTTTGTCAGTAAGATGCCCATAGTTATTTTTTAGGGGACCTATCTTATCTCTGACTTTTGTTCTATATACCTGGAAAAAACTTTTTGGGTTAGTTTTAGAATCCCTAGCAACTTTAATTTCATAGTCCCTTTTAGCTTTTCTTATCCCCTTTTTAATGTCCCTCTTAATGTCAATATACTGATTCATAAGATGACCCTCGCCTCTTTTGATACGCCTATAAATTCCTTTCTTATACCCTAGTAGATATTTCAGCCTATTATTCATCCATTTTGGGTCATTTCTATTTGATCTAATTTCTTTATAAGGGATAAACGTTCTTTGAGCAGCATGTATTGTGTTCAGAAAACTGTCATATTGATAGCTCTCTTCGTTACCCCAGTCAACAGATGATAAGTGTTCTCTAAGCCCATCGTAATCTGCTAAGCGAAAATCTGGGACTGTTACTAAGTTATCCCCACTATCATACTTCCATTCAATTCTAAATGTAATTGATTTGTGGTCGCTAGCACCCAGTTCCTCTGAAATTTCTAAATTATTAACAAGGGATTCATTGTTTGCAAGAACTAAGTCAAGCAGGTTATTACTCCTTGTAGGTTCTGTCACAAACTGCTTCAAAAAACAATCCTGAACTACTTCTAAGAAGTCGTATGATTCTAAATTCCCAGTCAAGAAATTCCAATCAATATGACTAAAGTTAAAGTCTCCTAGAATTACTACATTATCGTGCCTTGTTGCCCTAACAATTTCCTCCCATAGTAGTCTCCCCTGATCCCTATCTAAATTTGGGGGACGGTATATCACACCTAAAGTTAATTTTTCATGCCCCTCTGAAAATTCTATCCAAACAGACTCTGTATGTGTTACTTCAGACTTAATACCCGTTTTTATGCAACAGTTCAAGCGATCTCGGACATACAATGCCACCCCACTCCCCCTTCCCGATACTTCTATCTACTTGGAACAATTTAAAACCCTGAATGTGACATTCTGCACTCATGTCCCGACTTTTTGAATTAAACCACGTCTCAGTAATGGCAAATACATCTATGTTACCTGCACTAGCAACTAGTCTCAACTCGTCCATCTTATTCCTAGCACTGCGACTATTTGTGTAATAAATACTTAAAGACCCTCCTCTCTCTTTACCCTTCCTGCTCCTTTCTGTTATTCCACTAAACCTATTACTGTCCTTGTCAATTAGTGCCATTGGCTTTCCAATATCCACCTCATTTTGCCTATTACTAGTTCTCCTAGTACTCATATTACTACCCTGAGACTTCACAGTTTTCCCACAAAAACCCATACCACTAACTATTCCTAGTTTAAAGACCTAACAGCTCCCTCAACTGCGTTAGCCAGTGCTCCCACCCCACACCTATATAAGTGAACCCCATCCCTGGCATACATGTCATTTCTGCCATAGAAGAGGTCCCAGTTGTCAATGAATGTTACCGCATTTTCCTTACAGTATTTGTCCAGCCAGCAATTGACACCAATTGCTCTGGACAACCATTCATTTCCAACTCCTCTCCTTGGCAAAATGCCACATGTGACAGGTTTCCCACCCTTCCTCCTAATTATCTCTATTGCTGACCTATACCTGCTAATCAGGTCCTCACTCCTACGTCTGCCAACATCGTTGCCTCCAGCACTGAGACAGATAATAGGATTGCTCCCATTACCTCTCATGATGTCATCCAGACGGCTAACAATATCCTTCATCCCAGCCCCAGGAAAACACACTCTCTGCCTCCTACTCCTGTCCTTCAAGCAGAATGCCCTATCCATGTACCTAATCTGGCTATCCCCAACAACAACAATGTTTTTACCTTCCTTGGCGTCGTCCGTCGTGATGCTCCGAGTAGTCGACTCACATTCGCCAGGTAGCATTACACCACTTGTAGAATTCGTCAAGACGTTCTCGATGGTCTTCGTTGGGGTTTCTAGGGATGTCTTTCTCACTTCTGCCAATCCTTCTTTGGTGCTCGTTGTGGCATTCCCAGTAGAACACTCACATTCGTCAGGTAGCACCGAGAATGGGTTGGAAGTTTCCACGGTAGTCTTCAGGTTTCTCGTTGTTTCTGCCTCTCCAACCGTTTTCTTGATGTTCAGCTTGGTTCCATGTTGCCCGGCCACTGACCAAGCTCCCTCTTAACCTGGGGACTCACAACAGAAGGATTACTACGAATCCTCTTGTTCTCCTCCGTTAATCGCCGTATCTCCATCTTAGCAACTCTGAGCTCTTCTCTCAGTTGCTGGTAAAGTTGCTCAAGAGAGGGCATCCTGGTTCAAATTCACAGAGAGCACACAAACAGGTCTTCACAGAGCTAAGTACACGTCACCTTATTCCTATATCTTCTTTATAGTATAATAATAATGTATTATCTCCTTTCTAATATAATAATAAGGAATTAAAAGGATTCCAATGGAAATAAGTCATTCTGACTCTTTTTTGGGGTTACTCTAGGTTCTCTACACATATGCTACAATGTATGATACTCTATGTAACTGTATTTGTGAATACCTGAATAAACTTACTTACACTCTGACATTACTTTCAATAGTAACTTGTGTTATGTCAGATTCTTTCGCAGCCTCCGCAATAGATTTATAATTTTCACCTCTAAAATCAGTTTCACACAAATTTTCATCTGATGAGTGTCTCATGCAAGAAAATATCATATTTACACTCAGTTAAAATTCCAATAGTATCTCTGCGTTTTTTCTTAAAGAATAACAATTATCAGAGCGAAATGTTGTACCCATGCCTGTATTGTTTTAGATAGAAAAATATAAAATGCAGATTATTTCTCTTTGGATTTCCTGTTATAGTATTTGTCAACTATGGCATCTAGAGCCATAATTAAGAATTTAAAATCTTATGTCTATCCTTCATGGTAAAAATTACTTCACAAGCATTTTTTTTTTTTTTTTGTGGGAGAATGGGTTGTTATACTGTCTCAGTTACATCAGTTTTAAATTTATTTTCAATGTCAAATTTAATATTACCTTTAGTAATATAATTTTTTTTTACACTATAAATCCATAAGCTGTCTTTCTCCCTATTTTGAGTGTCCGTCTGGTCTCTGAATTCCGCAAGTTACTCTAACACATGAACCACTCTATTTCCTCCATTCAGTCATACTACTTATTCTTTTACTTTCAACTTATAACTACTCTCCTGCATCATCATCACTAATAACATGTGCTTCCTTCCCAAACCTCTGTGTCATACCATCAGATGTCCTAGTATCAGGTGAATTAACCTTTATAGGTGGTTGATCCACCTGCTTCTCAAGATGTTGATCAGTCCTCGTCATTAGCTCCTCACAGCTCCAAATGCCCTGGTAGCCACATAAATAGTTGACTTGCTAGAAAAAACCGAGCTGTTTAGGAATATCCATCTCAGATGTGAAAGTAGCTTCCAACCGATTGTCTTTAGGGGATGACTTCCCTGAACACTTCGTAAATCAGAAAGAGTGAATGTCCGTGACAACGTTTACAGGTACTGATTCATCTTCTAGCGTGTTTGAAACGTGCAGCAGTCACATAACTGTCTTATTCAATTTCCTATAAAGCTCCAATAATACAATTCTCATTTGCCTAACTGAATCAGCCGTGTTAGATAATTTTGGCTTTAATATCGTGATCTCTTCAGGCCAATTAGTCATAAGTGGCAAAATTAGCTACATCCCAACGTATTACACATTTAACACGTAGTCTAGTGTCGATTATCTCATTCATGAAAGTAATTACATTCTGCAGTGCTTTCTTTTTTATTTGTCACGCTTTGATAACAGATATTTATTTTATTAGTAAGGATTAGGCACCTATAATCCTCATAAGAAAAAATGGAAGGCTAATATAGATGTTCCCATAGAAAAAAATTTTTTAGCTTCATTTAGAAGAAACCATTAATTTCTGTGTCATCCACCGTCGTCACTAGGCGACTGCGTCATCGGAGTAAACTAGTAATCAGCCCAGTTTAGAAGCATAAAAAAATATGAACATTTAAATTAAAGTCTACACATTAGTAGTATGTACTTGTTGCACTAAATTACACGGACTGAAGAATCACAAAAGTTTTCGATGACGTTCATATTGATCGGAGTATTTCATAAATAACAAAAAAAAAAAAAAGGTAGAATACCGTGACTGGAATAATACACAAATAACCCGCAGAGAGAAGAGAGGAGCTTACAACGACGTTTCGGTCCGACTTGGACCATTTACAAACTCACAGTGTGATTTTGTAAATGATTATTTGTGTGTGGAGTATTGCATCAGTGCCAAATCGACGTGTCTTCATAGGCAGTCAGTCTGAGCTAGAATTAGTAAGAGTTGGAGTAACAGTAGAAGCAGTAGTTGTAAGAGTAATTGACTTAGATGTTAGGAAAATTAATTATAGTTAATGTAAATGTAGTAATAGTACAGTAGGTGCTAATGTTAAAGAGCAGCAGCATCAAAGGCATGCAATAGAGGGAAATGGAAAAAAAAGGCTTCGTACCATAAATTAGTTCAGGTAACGAACATATAGAAGGACTCTGCACACAAGGTCGGACTTCAAAGAGAAGGGCAACCAAGGAAAGCTTGTTAGGGAGTTAAAAGAGAGGGTGAAAATTGTCTACGTGGTTTCCAGTAAATGGAACAATTAGTTGAATGATTTAGGTCTGGCAGGACGACTTGATAATCCTCACAGAGGCTGAAGGGTGATACTTCAGGAAGACTTCATGCGTAAGTCTCAGGTGTCTGAGAGCGACAGTGTCCCAGTAACTGGCAAGAAAATTGTTTGAAGCGTAGTTTTTGCTTGTTTAAAAAAAGAGCGTGTTAGTCTCTTATTTAGAGCAATTACTGTTAGTTATCAGAACGTGTTTGGAAAGAATTGGAATGTGGTGAGGTAAACTTACATAAATACAAACATACATGTTAAATGCTCAGTTGAAAGAGATGAACGCAAGTATGGAGGAAACTAATTATTTTTGTCCCTGCCGAAGATGTGACAGAGACAGCATTTAATGTAAAAATTGTGAGGAATATGAGACTAGAGGAAATGTGAAGGTGGGCATGATTGAAATACGGATAGCTGAAGAGCGTATTTTGTATATGTGCTAAGAACAAGCTGGCTGACTTCAAAATGCCTTGCTTCAAGTGATCAGGAACAGCAGGTGGACATCCCACAGCAACTAAGGATTTTGTCGTCGTTATACACTACAGTAGCAGGTGACCACGATTGAAAAGGCTCAAAGCAAAGAAGGAAAACGATTGCATAACAGAGAAGTGAGACATAGGAAAGACAAACATACCACACAAAGAAATTCGAAGAAGAAAAGGAAGAGAGAAAAATTTACAGACACAACGTAATTCTTAAAAAGGGATTCCAGAGGTAATAATGAGGGGCGACAAAAATTAGGGAATTAGCTTTATACAGATTACTGGTACCCGAAAACTGTAAAAAAAAAAAATAACGGAGACTAATAACTAAAGTAAACTAGAATCTGCATATAGTTTGTCTACATTAGGGAATGTTCATTAAAATAAACGCAGTTCATATTAATTAGTATATATCCACGCATCTGTATATTTGAATATATATATATATATATATATATATATATATATATATATATATATATATATATATAAATATATATATATATATATATATATATATATATATATATATATATATATATATATATATATATATATATATATATATATATATAATATAGATATATATAATTATATATATATATATATATATATATATATATATATATATATATATATATATATATATATATATATATATATATATATATATATATGCAAAACAACCAAGGTTCGTAGGTTCGAGTCTCCTTCAGCCAGAGATCAGTGTTTGTGTATATTTCGCCTGCTCTCGCGAATTTCTTGCATTGTTCAAATCTCTAGTAAGGCTGATGCATGCAGGGGATGAGATGAAAAGCTGTAAGCCTTCTCCCTGAAAGCTAGCTGCCTTGGATCAAACGTGTAGCTCATGCTACACGCCAAGGTATTGGTCCAGTGTGGGTAGATTGGTAAAGCACTGCGTACCTTGTCCTAAGGTTCGTAGGTTCGAGTCTCCTTCAGCCAGAGATCAGTGTTTGTGTATATTTCGCCTGCTCTCGCGAATTCCTTGCATTGTTCAAATCTCTAGTAAGGCTGATGTATGCAGGGGATGAGATGAAAAGCTGTAAGCCTTCTCCCTGAAAGCTGGCTGCCTTGGATCAAACGTGTAGCTCATGCTACACGCCAAGGTATTGGTCTCTGAAAGAATAGAGAAATTCCAAGCGCTTTCGTGACTACTCACATTATTGGAATTTCTCTCTCTCTCTCTCTCTCTCTCTCTCTCTCTATATATATATTATATATATATATATATATATATATATATATATATATATATATATATATATATATATATATATATATATATATATATATATATATATATATTTATATCTTTCCACTAACGTAGGCTTTAGACAGGGATGTGTAATGTCACCTTAGTTGTTAAATATATATATAGATGGAGTTGTAAGAGAAGTGACTGATCGGGTGTTGGCATGAGGTGTGGTGTTAAAAGATAAAGAACTTAACTCAAAGTGGGAGTTGTCACATTCGCTTTTCGCTGATGACACTGTGCTTTTATTAGATTCTGAAGAGAAGTTGCAGAGGTTGGTTGATGAATTTGGGAGGGTGTGTAAAAGAAAGAAATTAAAAGTGAATATAGGAAAGAGTAAGATGATGGGAATAACAGAAAAATACATAACGAAAAATTGAATATCAGATTGGAAAGAGAGAGTATGGAAGAGGTGAATGTATTCATATTTTTGGGAGTAGATGTGTCAACAGATGGGTCTATGATAGATAAGATAAATCATAGAACTGACGAGGGGGCAAAAGGTGAGTGGTGCACTGAGAAGTCTGTGAAGACAAAGAACTTTTCCATGAAAGCAAAGACTGGAATATGTGAGAATATAGTTATATCAACGCTCTTGTATGAATGTGAGGCATGGTTCCTGAATGTTGTAACAAGGAGAAGGCCGGAGGCAGTGGAGATGTCATGTCTGAGGGCAATGTGTGGTGTGAATATAATGCAGAGAATCGGTAGTTTGGAGATTAGGAGGAGATGCTGGCATACCAAAACTATTATTGAGAGGGCTGAAGAGGGGTTATTAAGATGGTTTGGACGTGCAGAGGGTGGAACGAAATATAATGACATCGAGAGCGTATAAATCTGTAGTGGAGGGAAGTCGGAGTAGGGATCGGCCTAGGAAAGGTTGGAGGGAGAGGGTAAAGGAGGTTTTGTGTGCGAGGGGCTTGAACTTCCAGCAAGCGTGCGTTAGCGTGTTAGATAGGAGAAAATGGAGACAAATGATTTTTAGGACCTGACGTGCTCTTCTAGTGTAAGCAAGGTAACATTTATGAATTGGGGCAGCAAGGTGTGGAGCCACTGCAATACGAAGGGTCGTAGGGTCAAGGCGTGTTCCCACTGCCGAAATGGGAACTGTTTGGAGGAAATCCCCAGAGTGAAGTGCACTCACAGCTTGGAGATGGGCAGTCCCCTGTCTGATGTTACAGCCCTAAGCATGTTGGCCAGTACATTTTCAACGATGGGGCCATCTCAACTTGATAGTCTGTAGGCCAGTGCTGCACTAGGTTTTGGTGCTGAAGCAGCAGGTCTCCCTCAGTCAGAGATGGCACTGGCGTAGCTAGGGTCCTCTATTCCTGCTGAGTCACTGAGCTTGTCTAGAAGAATTTATTTTATTAACTCATTTGATGCTATGTAATAAGATAGGAAAGCTAGTAGGGCAATCTGGAAGGATTTGCATACTCCCAGCCCCCAAGCCTGACTGGAAGTGACGCTAGCCACCACTGTCCATCTTCGAGGGAAAGATTCAGTACACTCTCTAGCATGGTCTTAAGGAGAGAGTCATATTCCTTGAGTTTCGGACTGCTGAAGGCTGGGGAACATTTCAGGAAGTAGGTAAGTTTTGGAATTGACAGGCACCTGGTGAGTAGGTAGAAGGCATCATGTGTATCGATGTCTTTCATCCTGCCTACCATCGTCCTGAGGTCTGAGAATTTTTTCTAGGATCAGATCGATGGCACTGGGCCCAAGAGGGGCACCATGGAGAGTGCTGTTGGCTGGATCAATGGCTCATGCTCCTGGTAAAACAACACTAATATTCCGGATCCTCTGTCGATTGCTAGAAACTCTTCCACATTTGGTGGGATTTAAAGATAGGCCTAGGCTCCCTCCCATGTCTTTAATTTTTCTGATTCCCTCTAGCAGAGATTCTGTAGTGCCAGCTAGGGTACAATCGTCCAAGAACCAGATATTGAGTACACTGGAGAGTGCTTCTGTGACTTCCTTGATGACCAGACAGAAGAGTCAATTTCATGGTCCTCAAACAATGGTTTAGAAGTCGCACTAAAACACAATTCGTTGAAGGGATAGAGGGAAGGGAATTGTCTAGAAACTGCTTAAAGACTAGCATCCCTTCTGACTAAGTTGAAAGCATTGGGAAAGTTCAATTTGATCAAGGCGTTTTCATCGGGCATGTTGCTGATATATACTCGTGCTGCGTGGGCAGCTGCTTCACAGCCTTGTTGAACACCAAAACTGGTTTCAACTTTGAGGCATCCTCTTGACTCACCATTCTCACTGCAGCCTTGGCGACTAGGAGCCAAAAGGTGTTGCCCACTGCAATGGGCCTGATTCCACCATCCTTCTTCCGGAGGACACATAGTGAGGCACCAAAGAAAAGGGGTCTAATGGCGTCAGGAACACTGCCACTCGGGCACACATTGGAAAATTTGATGAGTTCAGTCAGAAAACTCTCTGAAACCTCACCAAGCCCTGGATTGAGCATTTGTTTTAAGTGTTGTAGCCTTAAACTGGTGAAATATCCTGCTGAGCCCTGCGGGAATGACATAGCAGCTTTAAACACATCAGCATCCTGTAAGGTTAAATGTTGTTCATCTACTGCAATGTCAGGGAGGTCAATGTTGGTACTGGGAGCCCTGGTTGGATGTTTGTCCTTCAGAGCTTGCGCCGTACTAACGTCCTTAGGAGCAATGGTATCCTCACTGGTTATAAGCCTCAGTGCTCCAGTAGTATTACCCTCTTCTATTTTTTTGCTAATTTGGGTTCTGATTTTTGAAGCGTCAGGTGTCCTGTTGTCATTTTCCCGGTGGGTGTTTGTCCCTCTAGGCCAGGGAGAGACGGACGAGGTTGCATCTCTAGGAAATGCATTAATTGCCTTAATAACATATGTTGATAGTGACTTGTCCCTCCTTGGTGGGTCAGCCAAACAGGCAACGCCACACAGCAGTAGGTTGTTCCAGGATCCGTTGTTTGCAGGAGCATCGTTAAAACTGGTCACAGTTAAAACTGGTCACTTAGCAAGAACTCATTTAAAAGTACGTCCTTTCTCAAATTTTATCTTAAACGTTCAAAGATATATCATTTCATTTATGTTATTGAAGAAATTAATAATTTTGTACCAATTTAATAATAAAGAAACACAATGAAATATATTTTTGTCGTTAGATTCAGAATGATTTTTGCAAAATTACTGCATACACAAACTTTCGGTTGCCTTATTAAGCCAAATAATGTTCTAATCTGCAGCTGTAGAAGGCGAAAACTATGTTTTGCCGTCTGTCCCAAAGACTACACCAATTTGCTGAATAGTCTTGTCCGTCAGGAAGGTCTCATTGAGGGTGACCTAACATAACAATTATTGTTAACATTTGTAAATACTAGTGGAGGCGGTACGTGCAAGTTCATAACATATTAACGTTTGCAACTTAATTAATTCATACTTGAAGCGGAGGAGAAAAGGGATGAATTTGAAGAACTTGTTAAATCCTCCTCCTCCTCCTCCTTCTCCTCTCTCTCTCTCTCTCTCTCTCTCTCTCTCTCTCTCTCTCTCTCTCTCTCTCTCTCTCTCTTAGACAAGGGTTTCACCGGGTTAGGATCATTAACTAGCCACGTAAAGATTTTGTCATTTATATTATTTAATATATAAATAGTGTAAAGAAAATGAGTAGATTTAAAAAGTACACATAAGAAAATGATTATACAGTTAAAGAGCTCAAATGTTAAGAATGTTACATTTAAAATCAGAATTATTATTTACATAATAATTATTTTAATTACTGATTTATTGTTATTTTTTGTTGATGTTATCATGATCAGTGGCAGTAGTGTTAGTAGCAATACTACTACTAATAGAAGTAGTAGTTGTAGTAAAAATAGCAGTATTGCTATTTCTTCTCATTGTAGTAGAAACTGCAGTATTTGAACCTCCATTAAAAGCGGGGTTTCCAGATCATCATCTTTCGACTGTCTGTCGAAAGATGATGATCTGGAAAAAAATTATTTGGTTGGTCTCACAGATGCACAAAGGGTGACACATTATGAGTTGTCCATGAGTAAACCTCGTGTGTCCAGAATTAAGTCGTGTGAGCACTATTTCATACAACTGGCAAGAGGATTGCTTAAAGCGCAAATGTAATTTGTTTACAAAGAGGTTATCAGCCTCTTATTCGCAGGAAATGTTCTATCACGTATTAGGAGGAAAGTGCTTGAGAAATATTGGCGAGGGTCCCAGCAAAAGCCAACCTGCATTGTGTCTGGTGATGATAGAAGACTGCCAGCTGTCACTGTGAAAGACGAAGAGATATAATGAAAAAAATTTCTAATCCACCTATAATCCATATCCGGAATCTGTGACTAGAACTGTTGAGAACTGTTGGCAGAAGAAAGCATTTCATGTATCTCTTAAAACACACACTGGCTGACTTCAGAAGGTGTCCATGAATCACGGAATCAGGTAAAACAGGCAAATATTCCACTCCACCAGAGAAATCGGTACCATCATTTTACACTGCAGTAGCACATAGCGCTACTGGAAAATCACATGCAGAATGGGAAAACGATTCCATAATAAAGATTTGAAGATTTGAAAATAAGAAGTTTCCAAGAGAAGAGATGAAAAAGGAAGACAAAGACAGAAGAGAATACAGAGGTAGACTAAAGAACGCAAGAAGAATCTGATCCCAGGGATTTAAGGGATGTAATAAAGAGGGACGACGCATGAGGGAATAAGCTTTATTTGTGTTTGTGATAATTCTGAAGCGCGCAGGTTCACTGCCACATAAAAGAGCAAGATTAAAGACTAATAATGACGATTACTCTTTATCTGCCTACCGGTTTCCGACCTTAAGTTTCCTCGAGCTAAATGCAATCCATGTTGATGATTCATCTAAAGAGTCTTATAAATTTCTCTGTCTTTCACTCTATTTGTTTCTCTCTGTCTCTCTCTCTCTTTCTCATTCTTCTATCACAAGGACTAGGTTAAGAGTTCCTACCTTTATTTACAAGCTAACAGCTGTTTCCTATCTCACCTCTTTAGAAAGCTTTTTCTTTTTTTGGTTATAAGACAAAGATATAGAGAACAGGATGAAGCTGGAGCCAACTGTGGGCCAGCAATTTAATTTACTCATCTGACTTTATTTCATCGATGTTACTGTAATGTGGGAACACGTTCCAGACCCTCGTCACTCTAGAAATGAATGATCTCAGATGAAGTAATGTTCTTGAGAAGGGTACAACCAGCTGAGTTAGGAGTAGCTGCTTGGGTGACGTGCATGTTCACCAGTTCTGATGTCCTTCCGGTTCCGAGAATAAAGACCTAAAGATCTGGTGATCCTGTCTGTCAAGTTCCTGTTTGTTATGTCAGTGGTTTTCTTGATGTCAGTGGTGTGCCCCTTCCATTAACAGTGGGATCACTGCTTTTGTGCATTTGAGAGTGGTCACTTATGTCATGCATTCTCTTTCTCACTCATTCTCTCTCTCACATCGTTATTTTGTTTCTGTCTGTCTCTCTCTGTCCACTGGAAAACGAGAGTGTAATCTTCTTTAATTTTTTTTTCCTCAGTAATATTTTTACGATGCGATAATTTCATTTACCATTGCTCGCTTCAGGGCCCAGTTATGTTTTTTCATTATTTTTTGTGAGTACCAGAATACTCGTTCATTGGTCCCTCTCCAAGCCTCTCCATCCCCTGGTTGTATTATATTGCTGCAGAGGCAGCAGTACAATATTGTTGGGGCAGAATAGTGCAGCAAGAGTAGTGTAGAGCAGCAGGAGTTATATAGCCCAGCAGGAGAACAGTACAGCATGGGTGGCTTCTATACTTTGTGACAGGAGTGCAGCACGAGCAGATTTCAGTGCAGCACGGACAGCAAAATAGTTCTGCACAAGCAGCATAATAGTGCAGCCCGGGAAGCATAATAGTACAGCACGGGAAGCATTATGCTGTGTCTGATCCAGTTACATTACGTAAGGCACGATAAGAGTTTAATACACATTGAAAAATTCTTGCAAAGCGCTCGACTAGTACAAGAACCTGCTGTTAGATGCTACTGACAGCATTAACAAGATGGAAAAATCCATATTCATGGCAGACAATTGAAGGAACCCTAAATGAAATAATACCAGATTTAAACATTTTATGAGCAATTTAAAATCAGAAATCGTAACCAAATATGCACTAAAAGCAACCCAAAGCATACAGTCACATATGAGGAAAGTTAATCTGTACAATAAGCAATATAGAATAATCTGTTGTCTTTCACATCCCTAAAAGAATAACCAATTAAAAGTTGTAATAAAGCACTGATAGGATCAAAGAAGCTCCGCTTTCTCCTTCTCACCTCTTACAAATAATTGGTTCCTTTTGCCATTGCATTATA
Source organism: Cherax quadricarinatus (assembly GCF_038502225.1). NCBI lineage: Eukaryota > Metazoa > Arthropoda > Malacostraca > Decapoda > Parastacidae > Cherax > Cherax quadricarinatus. Next base: position 49,103,817 of record NC_091299.1, on the reverse strand, counting down.
TTTGCAGCTGAATGTAACTTAGTCCCTGTTATATATATATATATATATATATATATATATATATATATATATATATATATATATATATATATATATATATATATATATATATATATATATATATATACATATATATATATATATATATATATACACATATATATATATATATATATATATATATATATATATATATATATATATATATATATATATATATATATATATATATATATTAACAAGTCGGCCGTCTCCCACCGAGGCAGGGTAACCCAAAAAGAAAGAAAATCCCCAAAAAGAAAATACTTTCATCATCATTCAACACTTTCACCTCACTCTTACATAATCACTGTTTTTGCAGTGGTGCTCAGAACACAAAAGTTTAGATGCTTATACGTATAAAGATACACAACATATCCCTCCAAACTGCCAATATCCCGAACCCCTCCTTCAGAATGCAGGCATTGTACTTCCTATTTCCAGGAATCAAGTCCGGTTCTATAAAAATAACCGGTTTCCCTGAATCCCTTCACTAAATATTACCCTGCTCTCACTCCAACAGATCGTCAGGTCCCATTTACCATTCGTCTCTATTTACTCTTATCGAACACTCTCACGCACGCCTGCTGGAATTCCAAGCCCCTCAACCACAAAACCTCGCTTACACCTTCCTTCGAACCTTTCCGAGGACGACCCCTACCCTGCCTTCTTTCCCCTACAGATTTAAACTCTCTCCATGCCATTCTACGTTGATCCATTCTCTCTAAATGACCAAACCACCTCAACAACCCCTCTTCAACCTTTTATTAACTCCACACCTCCTAATTTGCACTCTCCGAATTTTCTGCATAATATTTACACCACACATTGCCCTTAGACAGGACATCTCCACTGCCTCCAACCGTCTCCTCGCTGCAGCATTTACAACCCAAGCTTCACACCCATATAAGAGTGTTGGTACTACTATACTTTCTTTGCCTCCATAGATAATGCTTTTTGTCTCCGCACATACCTCAACGCACCACTCACCTTTTTTCCCTCATCAATTCTATGATTAACCTCATCCTTCATAAATCCATCCGCCG
>NC_091299.1:49082732-49097732 GCF_038502225.1 Cherax quadricarinatus | reverse complement strand
AATATGGGGACTACATTTGCTGTCTTCCATTTCTCAAGTAGTTGCCCAGTTTCAAGGGATGTGTTGAAGATTGAGGTTAGGGACACACAGAGCATCTCTGCTCCTTCTCTAAGGACCCATGGGGAGATGTTGTCTGGTCCCATCGCCTTTGAGGTATCAAGGTCACTTAGCAGCTTTTGCACCTCCTCCTCGGTTGTTCGTATGTCATCCAACACTTGTTGGTATATTCCCTCTTGATGTTCCCTTCTGTGCTGTCTTCTCAGAAACCTTCCTGTCTCTACTGTAAAAACTTCCTTAAATCTCCTGTTTAGCTCCTCACATACCTCCTGATTATTTCTTGCGAGTTCTCCACCTTCTGTTCTCAGTCTGATCACCTGGTCTTTGACTGTTGTCTTCCTCCTGATGTGGCTATACAACAGTTTCGGGTCAGTCTTGATTCTCGATGCTATGTTATTTTCATACTGTCACTGGGCCTCCCTCCTTACCTGTGCATCCTCGTTCCTGGCTCTGCTACTGATCTCCCTATTTTCATGTGTTCTCTGCCTTCTGTACTTTTTCCATTCTCTATTGCACTTTGTTTTTGCCTCCTTACACCGTTGGTAAACCAGGGGCTCGTTCTGGTCTTCCCATTGTTTCTGTTGCCCTTGGGAATAAACCTTTCCACTGTCTCCTTGTATTTTGTTGTTACATATTCCATCATTTCATTTACTGGCTTTCCTGCCAGTTCGCTGTCCCACGGAAACTCCTGCAGGAAGTTCCTCAACCCTATGCAGTCCCCTCTTTTATAGTCAGGCTTTTCCCATTCAACTCCTGTTACTCTCTTCACCTGCAACTCTACTATGAATTCAAAGCACAGAACCACGTGGTCGTTAGCTCCTAGGGGACTCTCATATGTGATGTCCTCAATATCTGAACTGCCCATGGTGAACACAAGGTCCAATCTTGCTGGTCCTTCCTCCCCTCTCACTCTGGTAGTGTCCTTAACATGTTGGTGCATGAGGTTTTCCAGCACCACGTCCAACATCTTGGCTCTCCATGTTTTGGGATTCCTATGTGGCTCCAGGTTTTCCCAGTCATTCTTCCTGTGGTTGAAATTCCCAATAACCAGCAACTTTGCTCTGCTGGAGTTAGCTCTTCTTGTCACCTGTTGCTCTCTTCATATTCCTCTCTTGGCCTCCTGCAGTTCTGTTGTGGATTATACATCACTGCAATGACCACCTTGCGCTCCCCGGAATGAAGTGCACCTACTATGTAGTCCCTTTCTCCTGTCTCGTCTATGCCTCTCATTTTCTCGAATTTCCATCGGCCTTTTACGAGCAGAGCAACCCCTCCTTCCCCTCTGCCCCTTCTATCTTTCCTCATGATCTGGTATCCTGGTGGGAAAATTGCATTTGTTATTGTCTCCGTGAGTTTTGTTTCTGTAACTGCTATGAGGTCCGGGCACTTCTCATTGATTCTATCTTGCCATTCCTCATGTTTATTCGTTAATCCATCTGCATTTGTGTACCAAACCTTCAACTTCTGTTCTAATACTGTAACTGTGGTCCTGGGGAAATACTGGGGATTGGGAGAGCAGGAGCCCTAGAGGGGGCCTGTGAGGGGTTGCAGTGGGGGTGGAGGAAATTTGCCACCTGGGTCATGTCTCCCTCGCCTATCACCTTCATGATACCTTCAATCGCTTTTTTTTCTCCTACTTTCTTTCATCATAAGTTTCCCCTTCAGCTTCGTGTAGCCCATAGACAAAAACTGATCTCTCTCTTTCCACCTCCCATTGTGACCCCCATTGCATCCTCCGAAGTGTTTTAGTTCCTTCCCGTGGAGTGTTCCTTCAGTCCCTTCCCTAGCTGGGGCCCCTATGCTCATATTTTTGTCCTTCCTGCTCACCTGTTCCTGGCCCCGACAAGTGTCTGGTAAGGTCCCTGCACATGTCCTAGTTCCTTCAATGTCTTCCAACCTCTCATTCTGTCCTAGTGTGCTCCCTGCCTTTGTTTTGGCCCCATGTGGGTTTGACAGGACCTCTGCATACAGTTTAGCTTCCATGCTCCCTTCAGACTCGTTGTCTGTGTCTGATGTAGACATTGCTGATGCTACTTCTGTAATATCTTTGTCTCTAGGCTGCTTCAGATGTCTCAGCTCCTCTTCTAATCTCTGTATCTTGGTTTCTGCTACTGTGGCATGTTGCTTCCACCTTCTGCATTCTGCTGCTAACCTCTCCTCCATCTTCCTTGCCAGCTCATCCAGCCTCCTTCCCAACTCTTCCTCTCTTTTTTTGAGCTCTGCCTCCCAGTCCTTCCTCCCAGATTTGTCCTTCGGGCCTCTTGTTCTCATCCAAGTTCTAGGTTGCCCCATTGCACCACAGAAGGAAGTATGGAAGTATGGAAGTATGGAAGTATGTGTATGTGTGTGTGCATTTGTGTGTGTGTGGATGTGTGTGTGTGTGTGTGTGTGTGTGTGTATGTGTGTGTGTGTGTGTGTGTGTGTGTGTGTGTGTGTGTGTTTGTGTGGTGTGTGTGTACTCACCTAGCTGTACTCACCTAGCTGAGGTTGCAGGGGTCGAGTCCAACCTCCTGGCCCCACCTCTTCACTGGTCGCTACTAGGTCACTCTCCCTGAACCATGGGCTTTATCGTACCTCTGCTTAAAGCTATGTATGGATCCTGCCTTCACTACATCGCTTCCCAAACTATTCCACTTCCTGACTACTCTGTGGCTGAAGAAATACTTCCTAACATCCCTCTGATTCATCTGTGTCTTCAGCTTCCAACTGTGTCCCCATGTTGCTGTGTCCAGTCTCTGGAACATCTTATCTTTGTCTACCTTGTCAATTCCTCTCAGTATTTTGTAAGTCGTTATCATGTCCCCCTATCTCTCCTGTCCTCCAGTGACGTCAGGTTGATTTCCCTTAACCTCTCCTCACAGGACATACCTCTTAACTCTGGGACTAGTCTTGTTGCAAACCTTTGCACTTTCTCTAGTTTCTTTACATGCTTGGCTAGGTGTGGGTTCCAAACTGGTGCCGCATACTCCAATATGGGCCTAACGTACACGGTGTACAGGGTCCTGAAGGATTCCTTATTAAGATGTCGGAATGCTGTTCTGTGGTTTGCCAGGTGCCCATATGCAGCAGCAGTTATTTGGTTGATGTGCGCTTCAGGAGATGTGCCTGGTGTTATACTCACCCCAAGATCTTTTTCCTTGAGTGATGTTTGTAGTCTCTGGCCCCCTAGACTGTACTCTGTCTGCAGTCTTCTTTGCCCTTCCCCAATCCTCATGACTTTGCACTTGGTGGGATTGAACTCCAGGAGCCAGTTGCTGGACCAGGTCTGCAGCCTGTCTAGATCCCTTTGTATTTCTGCCTGGTCTTCGATCGAATGAATTCTTCTCATCAACTTCACATCAGCTGCAAACAGGGACACCTCGGAGTCTATTCCTTCCGTCATGTCGTTCACAAATACCAGAAACAGCACTGGTCCTAGGACTGACCTCTGTGGGACCTCGCTGGTCACAGGTGCCCACTCTGACACCTCGCCACATACCATGACTAGCTGCTGTCTTCCTGACAAGTATTCTCTGATCCATTGTAGTGCCTTCCCTGTTATCCCTGCTTGGTCCTCCAGTTTTTGCATCAATCTCTTGTATGGAACTTTGTCAAACGCCTTCTTGCAGTCCAAGAATATGCAATCCACCCACCCCTCTCTCTCTTGTCTTACTGCTGTCACCATGTCATAGAACTCCAGTAGGTTTGTGACACAGGATTTCCCGTCCCTGAAACCATGTTGGCTACTGTTGATGAGATCATTCCTTCCTAGGTGTTCCACCACTCTTCTCCTGATAATCTTCTCCATGATTTTGCATACTATACATGTCAGTGACACTGGTCTGTAGTTTAATGTTTCATGTCTGTCTTCTTTTTTAAAGGCTGGGACTACATTTGCTGTCTTCCATGCCTCAGGCAATCTCCCTGTTTCGATAGATGTATTGAATATTGTTGTTAGGGGTACACATAGTGCCTCTGCTCCCTCTCTCAATACCCATGGGGAGATGTTATCTGGCCCTATTGCCTTTGAGGAATCTAGCTCACTCAGAAGCCTCTTCACTTCTTCCTCGGTTATGTGCACTGTGTTCAGCACATGGTGGTGTGCCCCACCTCTCCGTCTTTCTGGAGCCCCTTCTGTCTCCTCTGTGAACACTTCTTTGAATCTCTTGTTGAGTTCCTCACATACTTCACAGTCATTTCTTGTTGTCTCTCCTCCTTCCTTCCTTAGCCTGATTACCTGGTCCTTGACTGTTGTTTTCCTCCTGATGTGGCTGTACAACAGTTTTGGGTCAGATTTGGCTTTCGCTGCTATGTCATTTTCATATTGTCTATGGGCCTCCCTTCATATCTCTGCATATTCGTTTCTGGCTCTACAACTGCTCTCCTTATTCTCCTGGGTCCTTTGCCTTCTATATTTCTTCCATTCCCTAGCACACTTGGTTTTTGCCTTCCTGCACCTTTGGGTAAACCATGGGCTCATCCTGGCTTTTTCATTATTCCTGTTACCCTTGGGTACAAACCTCTCCTCAGCCTCCTTGCATTTTGTTGCTACATATTCCATCATCTCATTAACTGGCTTCCCTGCCAGTTCTCTATCCCACTGAACCCCGTTCAGGAAGTTCCTCATTCCTGTGTAGTCCCCTTTCTTGTAGTTTGGCTTCATTCGTCCTGGCCTTCCAGCTTCTCCCTCCACTTGTAGCTCTACTGTGTATTCGAAGCTTAAAACCACATGGTCACTGGCCACAAGGGGTCTTTCATATGTGATGTCCTCGATATCTGCACTACTCAAGGTGAATACTAAGTCCAGCCTTGCTGGTTCATCCTCTCCTCTCTCTCTTGTAGTGTCCCTTACGTGTTGGTACATGAAGTTTTCCAGTACCACCTCCATCATCTTAGCCCTCCATGTATCTTGGCCCCCATGCAGGTCCAAGTTCTCCCAATCGATCTCCTTGTGGTTAAAGTAGCCCATGATCAGGAGCTTTGCCCTGCATGCATGAGCTCTTCTGGCCACTGTAGCCAGTGTGTCAACAATCGCTCTATTGCTCTCGATGTACTCTTGCCTTGGCCTTCTTCTGTTCTGTGGTGGGTTATACATCACTGCTATTACCACCTTGGGACCTCCAGAGTGAAGTGTTCCCGCTATGTAATCACTTTCTTCTCCGCTGTCTCCTCTCTCCAGCTCATCAAAATTCCAGCGATTTTTGATCAGCAATGCCACTCCTCCTCCCCCCTGTTCCCGCTGTCTTTCCTCAGGATTTGGTATCCCATTGGAAAGATGGCATCTGTTATCATACCTGTAAGCTTGGTTTCTGTGAGAGCTATGATGTCTGGTGATGCCTCTTTGACTCTTTCATGCCACTCCTCCCACTTATTTGTTATTCCATCAGCATTTGTGTACCATACCTTCAGTTTCCTTTCCAACACTGTGGTTAGGGGGGCCTGTGAGGGTGGGAGACCTGGTAGCATACTGTGGGATTCTATAGCTCGGTGTTTGGTGGAGGCTGTGGGTATGGATTGTAGTGTGTTGGGATGGTGTGATAGGTTGTATGGTTCTGAGAATAGTTGTGTGTGTGCTTGCATTTGCTGTTCTGTTCTGCTCTGACTGACCTCTGCTGGTTCCATCCTTGTCTCTTTTCCTAGCTCCTTTCGCTTTTTTGTCCTCTCCCTCAGCTGCTGTCGTTCTGATTGTGTTCTGTCTCTGTTTAGGAACACCTTCTTGTACTCTTTCGAGTATTTCAACTGTGGTTTCTCTTGGAGGATCCTGTTTCGCACTGTTTCCGTCCTGAGAATCAGCTTGATTGGTCGGTTTCTCCCCTTCGAGTACCGCCCTATTCTTTGAAAATTTACAATCTCGTCCATCTCTTCACCTATTTCCATGATGATTTTCTCAATCTCCTTTCTTTCTTCCTGCTGCCTTTCAGTGTGTGTCCTTTCCTCTCTCTCCTGAAGCCCATGGATAAACACTGATTTTGCCCTTTCCTCCTCCCATTGCCTCACCCTCTGTGACTCTGGATCCTGCCTGTATGTGGTCAGTTTCTCCCTTGATTTTTCTAGTGGCTCTTCATAGCATGGTTGTGCCTCAGCATTCGAACTATCACCCTCTCCATCTGCACCCAGCTGTTCTTCCCTTTCACTCCTTGGCCCTCTTTGGCAGGCTGATATGACCTTAGCATAATTTATAATTCCTTCCTTCCTGTTCGGCCTCACAGCTTCATATGCTGTGTCTCTCTGGTCACTGCCCCTGTAACTTGCTTCAGCCTATTTATCTCAACTTCTAGGGCCCTTATCTTGGCTACTGCAGCTTCGACTTGTGCCTCCCAATTCTTTGTCCCATTCTCCAACCTCTTTTCCAATTTCACAGAGAGCTCTTTCTCCATTTTTTCAGAAAGCTCTCCTAATTTTCTCTCCCACTCTTGTTCCATCCTTTTCCACTGCTCCTCCATCCACTCCTCCATACCAGAACCATTCTCATCTGATCCTTGATTCCTGCGAGTCCCCACCATTTTTTTTTTGTGAGAGAAGAGAGAAGGGAAAGGTAGGAGAGAGAGAGGGGAAGAGTGAGAAGGGAAAGGGGGAGAGAGAGTGTTAGAGGGGGAAAGAGAGAGAAGGGAAGGGAAGAAGAGGGGGAGAGTGAGAAGGGAAAAATGGAGAAGAGATGGAGAGAGAGAGAGAGAGAGAGAGAGAGAGAGAGAGAGAGAGAGAGAGAGAGAGAGAGAGAGAGCGAGAGAGAGGGGAAGGTAGAAAGAGAGAGAGGGATAGTGAGAAGGAAAAAGGGGAAGAGAGAGTGAGAGTGAGAGAGAGAGAGGGGGGAGAGAGAGTGAAGGGAAGGGCAGGAGAGGGGGAGAGTGAGAAGGGAAAATGGGGAAGAGAGAGAGCAAGAGAGAGGGGGAGAGAGAGGGGGGAGAGAGAGAGGGAGGATAGAGGGGGAGAGAGAGAGGGGAAAGAGGGGGGAGATGGAAGGCAAAGCGAGAGGGGGGGAGAAGGGGAAAGAGGGGGGAGATGGAAAGAGCTAGGGGGAGAGAGAGGGGGGGAGAGAGAGGGAGGAGGGAAGATGGGAAAAGGGAGAGGGGAGAGATAATGGGAGGGGAGAGATGTTAGAGGGGGAGAGATGTTAGAGGGGGGGAGGTGTTAGAGGGAAGAGATGTTAGAGGGGAGAGATGGGAGAGGGAAGAGAGAGAGAGAGATAGGTAGTGAGTGATAGGTAGAGAGAGAGATATAGGTAAAGAGTGAGATAGGTAGAGAGAGATAGGTAAAGAGAGATAGGTCTCTACCTAAGATAGGAAGAGAGGGAGAGAGAGACAAGGAGCGAGGTTCAGTTGGTCAGTTCACAGGACGGTGTGAAATCCTGTGTATGTGTGTGTTTGCGTGTGTACTACAGCTTACAAGTGCTTGTTCCTGTACTCACCTAGTTGTACTCACCTAGTTGAGGTTGCGGGGGTCGAGTCCGATCTCCTGGCCCCGCCTCTTCACTGATCGCTACTAGGTCACTCTCCCTGAGCCGTGAGCTTTATCATACCTCTGCTTAAAGCTATGTATGGATCCTGCCTCCACTACATCGCTTCCCAAACTATTCCACTTACTGACTACTCTGTGGCTGAAGAAATACTTCCTAACATCCCTGTGATTCATCTGTGTCTTTAGCTTCCAACTGTGTCCCCTTGTTACTGTGTCCAATCTCTGGAACATCCTGTCTTTGTCCACCTTGTCAATTCCTCTCAGTATTTTGTATGTCGTTATCATGTCCCCCCTATCTCTCCTGTCCTCCAGTGTCGTCAGGTTGATTTCCCTTAACCTCTCCTCGTAGGACATACCTCTTAGCTCTGGGACTAGTCTTGTTGCAAACCTTTGCACTTTCTCTAGTTTCTTTACGTGCTTGGCTAGGTGTGGGTTCCAAACTGGTGCCGCATACTCCAATATGGGCCTAACGTATACGGTGTACAGGGTCCTGAACGATTCCTTATTAAGATGTCGGAATGCTGTTCTGAGGTTTGCTAGGCGCCCATATGCTGCAGCAGTTATTTGGTTGATGTGCGCTTCAGGAGATGTGCCTGGTGTTATACTCACCCCAAGATCTTTTTCCTTGAGTGAGGTTTGTAGTCTCTGACCCCCTAGACTGTACTCCGTCTGCGGCCTTCTTTGCCCTTCCCCAATCTTCATGACTTTGCACTTGGTGGGATTGAACTCCAGGAGCCAATTGCTGGACCAGTTCTGCAGCCTGTCCAGATCCCTTTGTAGTTCTGCCTGGTCTTCGATCGAGTGTATTCTTCTCATCAACTTCACGTCATCTGCAAACAGGGACACCTCAGAGTCTATTCCTTCCGTCATGTCGTTCACAAATACCAGAAACAGCACTGGTCCTAGGACTGACCCCTGCGGGACCCCGCTGGTCACAGGTGCCCACTCTGACACCTCGCCACGTACCATGACTCGCTGCTGTCTTCCTGACAAGTATTCCCTGATCCATTGTAGTGCCTTCCCTGTTATCCCTGCTTGGTCCTCCAGTTTTTGCACCAATCTCTTGTGTGGAACTGTGTCAAACGCCTTCTTGCAGTCCAAGAAAATGCAATCCACCCACCCCTCTCTCTCTTGTCTTACTGCTGTCACCATGTCATAGAACTCCAGTAGGTTTGTGACACAGGATTTCCCGTCCCTGAAACCATGCTGGCTGCTGTTGATGAGATCATTCCTTTCTAGGTGTTCCACCACTCTTCTCCTGATAATCTTCTCCATGATTTTGCATACTATACATGTCAGTGACACTGGTCTGTAGTTTAATGCTTCATGTCTGTCTCCTTTTTTAAAGATTGGGACTACATTTGCTGTCTTCCATGCCTCAGGCAATCTCCCTGTTTCGATAGATGTATTGAATATTGTTGTTAGGGGTACACATAGCGCCTCTGCTCCCTCTCTCAATACCCATGGGGAGATGTTATCTGGCCCCATTGCCTTTGAGGTATCTAGCTCACTCAGAAGCCTCTTCACTTCTTCCTCGGTTGTGTGCACTGTGTCCAGCACTTGGTGGTGTGCCCCACCTCTCCGTCTTTCTGGAGTCCCTTCTGTCTCCTCTGTGAACACTTCTTTGAATCTCTTGTTGAGTTCTTCACATACTTCCCGGTCATTTCCTGTTGTCTCTCCTCCTTCCTTCCTTAGCCTGATTACCTGGTCCTTGACTGTTGTTTTCCTCCTGATGTGGCTGTACAACAGTTTCGGGTCAGATTTGGCTTTCGCTGCTATGTCATTTTCATATTGTCTTTGGGCCTCCCTTCTTATCTGTGCATATTCATTTCTGGCTCTACGACTGTTCTCCTTATTCTCCTGGGTCCTTTGCCTTCTATATTTCTTCCATTCCCTAGCACACTTGGTTTTTGCCTCCCTGCACCTTTGGGTAAACCATGGGCTCATCCTGGCTTTTTCATTACTCCTGTTACCCTTGGGTACAAACCTCTCCTCAGCCTCCTTGCATTTTATTGCTACATATTCCATCATCTCATTAACTGGCTTCCCTGCCAGTTCTCTGTCCCACTGCACCCCGTTCAGGTAGTTCCTCATTCCTGTGTAGTCCCCTTTCTTGTAGTTTGGCTTCATTCGTCCTGGCCTTCCTGCTTCTCCCTCCACTTGTAGCTCTACTGTGTATTCGAAGCTTACAACCACATGGTCACTGGCCCCAAGGGGTCTTTCATATGTGATGTCCTCGATATCTGCACTACTGAAGGTGAATACTAAGTCCAGCCTTGCTGGTTCATCCTCTCCTCTCTCTCTTGTAGTGTCCCTTACGTGTTGGTACATGAAGTTCTCCAGTACCACCTCCATCATCTTAGCCCTCCAAGTATCTTGGCCCCCATGTGGGTCCAAGTTCTCCCAATCTATCTCCTTGTGGTTAAAGTCACCCATGATCAGGAGCTTTGCCCTGCATGCATGAGCTCTTCTGGCCACTCTAGCCAGTGTGTCAACCATCGCTCTATTGCTCTCGTCGTACTCTTGCCTTGGCCTCCTGCTGTTCTGTGGTGGGTTATACATCACTGCTATTACCACCTTGGGACCTCCAGAGTGAAGTGTTCCCACTATGTAATCACTTTCTTCTCCGCTATCTCCTCTCTCCAGCTCATCAAAATTCCAGCGATTTTTGATCAGCAACGCCACTCCTCCACCCCCCCTGTTCCCTCTGTCTTTCCTCAGGATTTGGTATCCCGTTGGAAAGATGGCATCTGTTATCATACCTGTAAGCTTGGTTTCTGTGAGAGCTATGATGTCCGGTGATGCTTCTTTGACTCTTTCTTGCCACTCCTCCCACTTATTTGTTATTCCATCAGCGTTTGTGTACCATACCTTCAGTTTCCTTTCCAACACTGTGGTTTGGGGGGCCTGTGAGGGTGGGAGACCTGGTGGCACACTGTGGGATTCTATAGCTTGGTGTTGGGTGGAGGCTGTGGGTATGGATTGTAGGGTGTGTTGGGATGGTGTGATAGGTTGTATGGTTCTGTGTGTGTGTGTGTGTGTGTGTGTGTGTGTGTGTGTGTGTGTGTGTGTGTGTGTGTGTGTGAGTGTGTGTGTGTGTATGTATGTGTGTGTATCGGTGTGTGTGTGTGTCTGTGTGTATGTGTGTCTGAGTGTCTGTGTGTGTATGTGTGTGTGTATGTGTGTGTATGTGTGTGTGTGTGTGTGTGTGTGTGTGTGTGTGTGTGTGTGTGTGTGTGTGTGTGTGTGTGTGTGTGTGTGTGTGTGTGTGTGTGTGTGTGTGTGTGTGTGGACTCACCTAATTGTACTCACCTAATTGTGGTTGCAGGGGTCGAGACTCAGCTCCTGGCCCCGCCTCTTCACTGATCGCTACTGGGTCCTCTCTCTGCTTCCTGAGCTTTGTCATACCTCTTCTTAAAACTATGTATGGTTCCTGCCTCCACTACTTCACTTGCTAGGCTATTCCACTTGCTGACAACTCTATGACTGAAGAAATACTTCCTAACGTCCCTGTGACTCGTCTGAGTCTTCAGCTTCCAGTTGTGACCCCTTGTCCCTGTGTCCCCTCTCTGGAACATCCTATCTCTGTCCACCTTGTCTATTCCCCGCAGTATCTTGTATGTCGTTATCATGTCTCCCCTGACCCTTCTGTCCTCCAGTGTCGTCAGTCCGATTTCCCTTAACCTTTCCTCGTACGACATTCCCTTGAGCTCTGGGACTAGCCTTGTTGCAAACCTTTGTACTTTCTCTAACTTCTTGACGTGCTTGACCAGGTGTGGGTTCCAGACTGGTGCTGCATACTCCAGTATGGGCCTAACATACACAGTGTACAGTGTCTTGAACGATTCCTTATTAAGGTATCGGAACGCTATTCTCAGGTTTGCCAGGCGCCCGTATGCTGCAGCAGTTATTTGGTTGATGTGTGCCTCCGGTGATGTGCTCGGTGTTATGGTCACCCCAAGGTCTTTCTCCCTGAGTGAGGTCTGTAGTCTTTGTCCACCTAGCCTATACTCTGTCTGCGGTCTTCTTTGCCCCTCCCCAATCTTCATGACTTTGCATTTGGCTGGATTGAATTCGAGAAGCCAGTTACTGGACCACATGTCCAGCCTGTCCAGGTCTCTTTGCAGTCCTGCCTCATCCTCGTCCGATTTAATTCTTCTCATCAACTTCACGTCATCTGCGAACAGGGACACTTCAGAGTCTATTCCTTCCATCATGTCGTTCACATATATCAAAAACAGCACTGGTCCTAGAACTGACCCCTGTGGGACCCCGCTCGTAACAGGCGCCCACTGTGATACCTCTTCACGTACCATGACTCGTTGCTGCCTCCCTGTCAGGTATTCCCTTATCCATTGCAGTGCCCTCCCTTTTACATGCGCCTGATCCTCCAGCTTCTGCACTAATCTCTTGTGGGGAACTGTGTCAAAGGCCTTCCTGCAGTCTAGGAAAACGCAATCTACCCACCCCTCTCTCTCGTGTCTTACTTCTGTTACCTTGTCATAAAACTCCAGGAGGTTTGTGATACAGGATTTGCCTTCCATGAACCCATGCTGGTTTTCATTTGTAATCTTGTTCCTTTCCAGGTGTTCGACCACTCTCCTCCTGATAATCTTCTCCATGACTTTGCACACAATACATGTCAGAGACACAGGTCTGTAGTTTAGTGCCTCGTTTCTGTTTCCTTTCTTAAATATGGGGACTAAATTAGCTGTCTTCCATTTCTTAGGTAGTTGCCCAGTTTCAAGGGATGTGTTGAAGATTGTGGTTAGAGGCACGCACAGCATCTCTGCTCCTTCTCTAAGGACCCATGGGGAGATGTTGTCCGGTCCCATCGCCTTTGAGGTGTCAAGGTCACTTAAGAGCTTCTTCACCTCCTCCTCAGTAGTTCGTATGTCATCCAACACTTGTTGGTATATTCCCTCTTGATGTTCCCTTCTGTGCTGTCTTCTCACAGCCCTTCCTGTCTCTACTGTAAAAACTTCCTTAAATCTCCTGTTCAGCTCCTCACATACCTCCTGATCATTTCTTGTGAGTTCTCCACCTTCTGTCCTTAATCTGATCACCTGGTCTTTGACTGTTGTCTTCCTCCTGATGTGGCTATACAACAGTTTCGGGTCAGTCTTGATTCTCGATGCTATGTCATTTTCATACTGTCGCTGGGCCTCCCTCCTTACCTGTGCATACTCATTCCTGGCTCTGCGACTGATCTCCCTATTTTCGTGTGTTCTCTGCCTTCTGTACTTTTTCCATTCTCTATTGCACTTTGTTTTTGCCTCCTTACACCGTCGGGTAAACCAGGGGCTCGTTCTGGTCTTCCCGTTGTTACTGCTGCCCTTGGGAATAAACTTTTCCACTGCCTCCTTGCATTTTGTTGTTACATATTCCATCATTTCATTTACTGGCTTTCCTGCCAGTTCTCTGTCCCACTGGACCTCCCGCAGGAAGTTCTTCAACCCTATGTAGTCCCCTCTTTTATAGTCAGGCTTTTCCCATTCAACTCCTGTTATTCTCTCCACTTGCAGCTCTACTATGTATTCAAAGCACAGAACCACGTGGTCGCTAGCTCCTAGGGGACTCTCATACTTGATGTCCTCAATGTCTGAGCTGCCCAGGGTGAACACAAGGTCCAATCTTGCTGGTTCATCCTCCCCTCTCACTCTGGTAGTGTCCTTAACATGTTGGTGCATGAGGTTTTCCAGCACCACGTCCAACATCCTGGCTCTCCATGTTTCGGGACCCCCATGTGGCTCCAGGTTTTCCCAGTCGATCTCCCTGTGGTTGAAATCCCCCATAACCAGCAACTTTGCTCTGCTGGAATGAGCTCTTCTTGCCACCTCAGCAAGTGTGTCCACCATTGCTCTGTTGCTCTCTTCATATTCCCCTCTTGGCCTCCTGCAGTTCTGTTGTGGATTACACATCACTGCAATGACCACTTTGTGTTCCCCAGACTGAAGTGTACCTGCTATGTAGTCTCTTTCTCCCGTCTCATCTATGCCTTCCATTTTCTCGAATTTCCATCTGTTTTTTACGAGCAGAGCAACCCCACCTCCCCCCCTGCCCCTTCTATCTTTCCTCATGATCTGATATCCTGGTGGGAAGATTGCATCTGTTATTGTCTCCGTGAGTTTTGTTTCTGTAACTGCTATGATGTCTGGGGACTTCTCATTGATTCTTTCTTGCCATTCCTCATGTTTATTCGTTAATCCATCTCCATTTGTGTACCAAACCTTCAACTTCTGTTCTAATACTGTAACTGTAGTGTGGGGGGTGGAAACAGAGGGATCGGTGTGTGATGGTTGGTTTGGATTGTTCAGTTGCCTTGGGGGTGTCGTGGCTGGAGTCCTTCTGCAGGTGTTTCTGGGGGGTGTGCTTGTCCTTCCATTTGATCCTGGGTTATTCTGCTCTCCTTTTTCATTTCCTCACATTTCTCCTTTCGTTTTGGAACTCTCTCTTTCATCGTCTTCCTTTCGTTCTGTGTTCTGTCTCGATCGAGGTACACACTCCGGAACTCCTGCTTGCCTCTCAGCCGTGCTTTCTCCTGCAGGATCATGGTTTGGGTTGATTCTGCCTTGAAAATTACTTTGAGAGGCCGATTCCTTTTCTTTGTGAACCACCCAATTCTCCGAAAATTTGCCACCGGGGTCATGTCCCCCTCGCCTATCACCTTCATGATATCTTCAATCACTTTTTTCTCCTCCTGCTTTCTTTCATCATAAGTTTCCCCTTTAGCTTCGTCTAGCCCATAGACAAACATGGATCTCTCCCTTTCCACCTCCCACTGTGACTCCCATTGCATCCTCTGATGTGTTTTAGTTCCTTCCCGTGGAGTGTTCCTTCCTTGAGTCCCTTCCCTAGTTATGGCCCCTATGCTTCTTGGTTTATCCTTCCTGCTCACCTGCTCCTGGCCCCCACAGGTATCTGGTAAGGTCCTTGCACATGTCCTAGTTCCTTCAATGTCTTCCAACCTCTCATTCTGTCCTAGTGTGCTCCCTGTCTTTGTTTTGGCCCCATGTGGGTTTGACAGGACCTCTGCATACAGTTTAGTTTCCATGCTTCCTTCAGACCTGTTGTCTGTGTTTGATGTAGCCATTGCCGATGCTACTTCCGTAATATCTTTGTCTCTGTGCTGTTTCAGATGTCTCAGCTCCTCTTCTAATCTCTCTATCTTGATTTCTGCTGCTGTGGCCTGTTGCTTCCACCTTCTGCATTCTGCTGCTAACCTCTCTTCCATCATCCTTTCCAGCTCATCTAGTCTCCTTCCCCAGTCTTCCTCCCTTTTTTTGAGCTCTACCTCCCATTCCTCCCTCCCAGATTCTTCCTTGGAGCCCCTTGTCCTCATCCTGGTTAGGGGGAGGGGAATAGATGGTTAGGAGAGGGGATGGATGGTTGTGGGGGAGGGGGAGGATGGTTATTGGAGGGGTAGAGATAGTTGGGGAGGGGGTTAGATGGTTTGCAGGAGAGAGGGGATGGATGGTTATGGGAGAGGGGGAGGATGGTTATTGGAGG
>NC_091299.1:49035232-49080232 GCF_038502225.1 Cherax quadricarinatus | reverse complement strand
TTCACTCCATCACTGCCGTGCCAGAGGCGTCCTACACTACAGTTAAAAACTTCAGAATCAACACCCTTCCTTCAAGGCGCAGGCACTGTACTTACCACCATTGTACTTCCCACCATTGTACTTACCACTGTACCTCTCCTGCCAAGACTCAAGTCTGGCATGAGAGTTTCCCCTGAATCCCTTCATCAATGTTACATTGCTCACACTCCAGCAGCATGTCAGGCCTTAAAAAAGCATTTGTCTCCATCCGCCTCTATCTAACATGCTCACACATGCTTGCTGGAAGTGAAAGCCCTCACACACAAAACTTCCTTTACCCCCTCCCTCCAATTTGGTTGATCCCAACCTAGCCTTCCTTCCACTACAGATTTATTTGCTCACCCGGTCACTCTATAAAACCCCTCCTCAGCCCTCTGGATAATGCTTTCTGTAACTATGGATTCTCTGCATTATATTCGAACCACACATTGCCCTCAGGCACGATGTCTCCACTGCTTCCAGCCTTCTCCTTGTTGCATCATTCACCAACCATGCTTTACACCGATATAAGAGCGTTGTTGTAGCTATATACTCATATATTCCTCTCTTTGTTTCCATGGATTATGTTCTTTGTCTCCACAGACTACTCAGTGCACCACTCACCTTTTTCCTCTGACAAATTCTATGATTCATCTTGTCTTTCACAGACCCATCTGCTAACAAGTCCACTCCCAAATATGTGAATACATTCACTTTCTTCATATTCACTCACTCAAATCTGATACCCACTCTTTCATTACATAATTTTGTTGTAATCCTCATCACCTTACTCTTTCCTATGTTCACTTTCAATTTCCTTCTTTTAGATACCTTACGCAATTCGTCCACCAACCTCTGTAACTTATCTTAAGAATCTCCTAAAAGCACATCGTCATCAAGAAAGCCATTTAGATTTTGCAAGGAAGTAACTTCTAAATGGCTAGTAGATATTTTGAGCACAATTCATGGAAAAATTTCTAACATTCAAGTTAAAGAAAATATAGATTAAGTGGATAAATTAAGAACCTTGACAGATTTAAATGATTTCATTTTGGTTAGTTTTGATGTTAATTCCTTGTTTACAAAAGTTTCTGTTGATGATTATTTAAATTTCCTATCTGAAGAACTTTTTAATTAACATTCACCATTGCCAGTATCTACTTCCATTAAATTTAATATAATTTGTATTGTTGATGCAAAGTTTGTTTTTAATGACAAGTTTTACACTCAGAAGTTTGGTATGGTAAGGAGAAATCCTCTCTCACCTGCCCATAGTAATTTGTATATGGAATATCTATATTATTATGCCTAAGAATATAGATATAACCACCTTCTTGTTAAATTAAACAATCTTGCCCATTGTATAAATTTTACTGTTGAGTTTGAGAAAAACACCTTATTTCCAATTCTAGATGTTTTAAGTAATGAGGGGAACCATGATTTTAAATTTAAAATTTACGGAAAACTATAAAACAACTGTTCTTATATAAACTATTATTTTTTACATCAAGATGAAGTTAAACTGTTTGCATTCTCATCAATGTTTTTGAGAGTTTTGTGTATTTGCGGCTCAGAGTTCTTAGATGAAGAAATCTCGAAAATTTTGAAATAGCTAATATTCTACAAACCCCAAGAAACTTAATTGATAAATCTTTTAAAACTGCTAGAAACACTTTTTACCATTCAAAAAGGGACAACCAGCCTTATTCAACTAAAAATATGCTGGTTCTCCCTTACCATGAAAACTTGGTTGTTATGCCTTCTCTACTTAAGAATTTTAATATCAATGTTGTATTTAAAAATCCTGATAGGGTAAAATAAAACTTTTGATAAAAATTTACCCCGATAATGTTGACAGGTGTGTCTACAAGATTCCTTGTAAAATATGTGATAAAGTTTATTACAGTCAAACTGAGCTAAGATTAAAACAACATAAATATAGCATTAGAAGTGGACAAGATTCTAATGCTCTGTTTATTCATGTGAGAGATTTTAACTATCCAATTGATTTTCAAAAGGAAAAGAAAGTTGTTTCCAAATAAGTCTATGGTCGAGAAGAATATAATAGAATTAAGTCTCATACAAAAATATTTTTGAAAATAATATGAATATTGTTTTTGTGTTATACAAACTGGATTCATTGATCATTAAAAAAATTGAGAAGAATTGAAGATACATCAGATAAGTTAAAATCTTAAAGTTTGGGTAGAAAATATACTGTGTTTACAGATCCTTCACTACCTACCTACATCATCATAAAAATTGAGAAATGACGAAATAACTTGGAATTTCACTATTTTTTTCACACTGGTTATTCTGCATGTATGTGTGTGTGTGTGTGTGTGATGGTCAATTTTGCAAGAACCTACGAAAATTTTCTCTTATACATTTAAAGATATATTTGTACCAAAAGAACCTTAGAAATCTTACCTAATCAAACTAAATATATTTTATATAAGTTTACAATAATTTCATAATAATCAAACACAATAAAATATATTTTTTTTCGTTAGATTCAGAATGATTTTTGAGAAATTATTGCATACATAAATTTTCGCATGACCTATTCGGCAAGAAATGCATTGCTATTTAAGCCAAATTTGCAAGTTTTACTAATTTGGCACAACATAAATCGTATATTGTATATACAATATTAAGTAAGTTGTAATAGCATCAACTAGTGCAACTGTAGTTGTGTGCAGGGCCTAAGCAGGCTTACTGATACTATGGAATTCCCCATATACAGCACTACCGAAGGTGGAACGCAATCTCTGGCCTGTGAAACGTGTGTAAAAGAGTAATTGAGCACTATCACGGGCATAGTCTCCCCAGCATCCACCCAAGGGAATGTTCAATCTCCCAATATTCTTTATGTACTGCGACCCAAACTGATGGGATTCCCAAAATGCGGAACGTGCAGGAAAGATGTGAAGAACTGGTTTCTTATCAACAAATCCTCATAATGACATGTTACATAATAAGCAATCAGGGGATTTTGTACAGCATCCTTACTTAAGACTGTGCACAGATGACTCTATTAAATGGCTATCTATTTTGTACATACTATCACTTGAATTATATAAGGCATTTCAATCACGTTTGATGAGAGAGGATTCAATTACAATCCTTTCATAATAGAAATCCTGAGTACAATGACGTGATCTGCTGTCTACCTTGGTGGATGACTGTAAGTATTGACATGAATAAAGATTCCATTTGACTCGTGAGCCGTTCTTACCAATTATTGATGTTGAGCTAATCCGAATTCGAGTAATTTACGTCTCTGCCCAACGTATGATAGATAGCATAGTGTGCATGTGAACTTGCAAACACCACCAACAATGTTGGTTCGTGCATTCTTAATCAACTTCTGCTTTATTGTCTTAATGTTCTTGAAGACAATATTTGTATCGAGCTTTTAAATGCATCACGCAGGCTGGACATATTCTCATTGTAAGGCAAAACCTGTATATTTTTCTGAAAGGTACTTAGGAACTTCCCTAAGTTCAGTCCTGTAGAAAGTCTTCTACGCTGCCAATAAAGTCTTCTCCATAATCTCTAGGATATCTCGGTTTAGTGGTTATGTTGAATATCTTATTAATTTATCATCGAAATATTCCAGTCTACAAAAACGTAAAGCCGATATTTTTATTTCTTGTCAACTTACATCTATATTTACATCTGTCTATCTATGTATCTATCTATGTATCTGTTTATCTATCTATCTATCTATTTATCTATCTACATATATATATATATATATATATATATATATATATATATATATATATATATATATATATATATATATATATATATATATATATATATTTTATTACATAATATGGCACAGAAGATTTAAGAGATACATTGTTGATATAAAGGTGGCATATACGGTACATGTTGTTACGTGTGTATCACCGATTATAAGGCGAAAATCTCATCCAGCTCCTCAGAGCTGGGGCGTGTGCCCAAAATGCAGCATGCATTACCCCTTTGAACAGCCGCACTGAGCCGCTGGAACAGAAAACTAGCTGCCCTGGGATCCCTAGTTACCCTGATGAGTCTTTTTCCCAGCTCCTTAAGGAAATTAGATGCACTCTTTCCCCATGAGCCAAGGGTCTCTGAGCCTATGGGAACAAACATATAATGATGGGCAAGTTCTCCATATTTTCTAGACTTTTGGGACTCCCTAAAGCTGGCAGCTGCCCCTCCTTCCTCCCTGGTGTATTGGAGATAGGTATCAGCCAAGGTAGATGCACATGTATAGTCCCACACCACCTGCTTCCCATCTGTCCAGGCTTGAAGGGTGATACCATCTGGACGCTTCTGGCTGCCATCAGATCTGCATAGTTGGGGTGGCTCCCTTACTGCTGGGCATCCAGCTGTTGTGAGGCTCCTCTTGATAATGTTATTAACCTCCTCATGTCTTGCAATCTTTCCCTCGGATTTAAGGCACACAAGACCATGGTACCCGAATCGGTCTGCTGCTTCACTGCCACAAATACACCTGTGTTCGGCGAGAATAGGGGCGGCAAGTCGAAGGGCAACACCGATGCGGATGGTCTGTGGGTCGAGGCGTGTGCCAAGGCTGGAGTTGGGAACAGCCAACAGAAAGTCCCCAGCATGAGGGGCTCTCACTGCCAGCAGGCGGGCTCTATCCTTCCCTGACACACTCTGAAGCATCGTTGAGGCTATATTTTCCACTATTGGACCATCCCAGTGCGATTGTTTGTAGTTGTTGGGGGGAGCTGGTCTGGTTTCTGAGCCCGTTAGATTATCCCAGATCATTGCTCCGTCAATGAATTTTTGGTCCTGGGCTCCAATCTTGTCCCTAAGATGTTCAGGGAGAATCGCTGTTACAAGCTCTCTGGATGCAATACACGAGGACAGAAAAGCAGGTAACGCAATCTGTGATGACTTGCGGACACCAATGCCTCCTAGTCTGACTGGAAGTGTAGCTTGGTTCCACTGCCCGTCTTCTAGAGTAAGGTTAAGTACTTTCGTAAAAATCTGCCTCAGAATACTGTCATATTCGTGCAGTATAGGGTTATCATATGAAGGTGCACATCTTAGGAAATATGTCAACCTGGGCAGACTCAAGCACTTTGTGAGAAGGTACAAGGCATCGTGGGTGTCCAGATTGCCTATTCGTTGTTCCATTCTCCTTAACTCTTCCAATTTCTTCCTGAGAATTGTGTCAATGGCATTGCTTCCCAGAGGTGCTCCTAGCAAGACACTATTTGTGGGGGCAATGACTGCTGCTCCTGGTAGTTTTGATCTCACTGCATTTATCACTTGTTGACTGACTGAGATGATTTCACATTTGGATGGATTCAGGATGAGACCCATTTCCTGTCCCCGTGTCATTACCTGTGTAAGGTCATGTAGGAGGGACTCCTTTGTACCTGCTAGTGTGCCATCATCTAGGAACCAGATGTTTAGCTCGCTGGTCAGTCTGACTGTGCTTTCCCTAACTGCAATACAGAAGAGAAATGGTGCAAGAGGATCTCCTTGTTGGACACCCTCCGATGATGTGATTTCATGCTCTCCAAAGAGAAGCATTGATTCCTTGCTATACCCAGCTGAAACAAAAGGGAAGAGACCAGGGAAATGTTCTTGTACTGCTGCTAATACCACGTCTCTTTTCAGGAGATTGAACGCATTCTTGAAATCTAATTTTACCACTGCATTGTCCTCAGGCAGGTTGTTGATATATGCCCTTGTTGCATGAACCGCTGCTTCACTTCCTTGAGAGACCCCACCTCTAGAACTGTTATAGGGACCCTCATCCTCAGAGAAAAGAATAAACTTACTTCAGGGAAAACTCAAGGTTCTCCCTAAAGCTGTTTGAGAATTTTCTCCTACCACCCTCTATATTTCAAGTATGTTTTATTTAAAGACAAAATACATTGGCCAAACATTCACAAAAATACAACAGAAAGTAAAACAACATAGGTAACTCAGAGCTACATCTCGAATACTTAGTCCAGCTCCCCTGCGGTGGGCCGCGTGCCCAGAATGCTGCAGGCATTTCCTCTCTGGATCGCAACACTGAGTCTCTGAAAGAGGAAACTGGTCGCGTTGTGGTCCTTGGTTTCTATGATGAGCTTTTCACCAAGCTCTTTGAGGAACTTTAGAGCACACTTGCCCCATGCTCCAAGGGTCTCCGACCCTATTGGGATGAAGTTATAGCAAGGGGGAAGGTCTTCATATTTTCGGATCTTCTGGGTCTCCCTGTGGCTGGCAGCTCCACCCCCTTCCACTACGGAGTATGGCAAGTAGGTGTCTGCCAGTTTGGCAGCACAGGTGTAGTCCCAGGCAATCTGCTTTCCATCCTTCCAGGGTTCATAGTGGCTCCATCAGGACTCTTTTGACTTCCATCAGACCTCTGTACTTGGGGTTCCCGTTGCGCTGGGCAACGGGCTGTGGCGAGGCTTCTCTTTATGAAGTCACTGACCTCCTCATGTCTGGCATACTTCCCTTCTGTTGTGTGACACACGAGACCATGAAGTCCGAATTGATCAGCTGTCGCCCTGCCGCAAATACACCTATGTTCGGTGAGGATGGGGGCGGCTAGGCTAAGAGCAACACCAACCCGAATGGCCTGTGGGTCGAGACGGGTGCCCAGGGAGGAATTGGGAACAGCTAGCAGGAAATCTCCTGAGTGTGGTGCCTTCACTGCCAGGAGACGAGCTTTGTCCTTTCCTGAAGCATTGGAGAGCGTTGTGTTGGCGATTTTTTCCATGATCGGTTTGTCCCAGTGGGACTGTTTGTGCTGTTTGGGAGGAGCTGATCTACTGGAGGAATCTGTAAGGGTGTCCCACCGAATCGCTACTTCAGTAAACCTGGGGTCTTGAGCTCCTACCATGTCTCTCAAGCGTTCAGGTACTATCTTCTTGACTAATGCACTGGAAGCCAAACACGAAGACAGAAAAGCAGGTAAAGCAACATGCGTTGCTTTACGCACCCCTATACCTTCCAGTCGCACTGGGAGGGTTGCTTGATCCCATTGCTCATCCTCTAGTGACAGGTTCAGTGCCTTCTTAAAAGTTGATCTCAGGTGTGCGTCATATTCATCGAGTGTTGGGTTGTCAAAAGAGGGTGCATACCTCAAGAAGTAAGTGAGTCTTGGCATAGTAAGACACCTTGTGAGGAGATACAGAGCATCATGGACATCAAGATCGCTTATTCTCTCCTCCATTCTCATCAGGTCATTCAATTTGTCCCTGAGGACAGTGTCGATGGCCTGGTGACCCAGCGGTGCCCCTAAGAGGATACTGTTGGACGGAGTGGTAGTTGAGACTTCCAGGAGGATTCTTCGCACAGCATTGATTATTTCCTGGTTTGCTGTGATGATTTCACACTTGGAGGGATTGAGGATGAGTCCCAAGTCTTCTCCCTGTGTTTTCACCAGTTGTAGGTCCCCCGCCAGGGACTCTTCAGTGCCTGCCAGAGTGCCGTCATCCAGGTACCAGATATTGAGTTCACTATGTAGGCTGGAAGTTAGTTCTCTTACTGCTAAGCAGAAGAGAAGTGGAGCGAGTGGGTCACCCTGCTGAACACCCTGTGATGATTGAATTTCATGTTCTCCAAACAAAAAAATTGAGGGTTTGCTGTAGCCGGCTGAAATGAAGGGAAAAAGACTGGGGAACCGAACCCGAACAGCTGGCAAAACAGCATCTCTCTTCACCATATTAAAGGCATTTCTAAAATCAAGTTTGACTGCGGCCTTGTCTTTTGGTAGGTCCCTGATGTAGGCCCTTGCGGCATGAGCTGCAGCTTCACTGCCTTAAGAGACCCCAAAGCCCAGTTGGTGTGGCTGGAGTAAAGTGGCAGCTTCTAGGCGAATGTTTCTCACTGCTGCTTTGGCAACGAGACGGCGAAGAGTGTTTCCAACTGCAATGGGTCTGATTCCCCCATCCCTCTTCTTCAAAGCACATAGTGAGACTCCAAAAAAGAAAGGTTTAATTTCTTCTGGGATTCGCCCAGCCAGGCAATTGTTGACGAAAGTTGTTAACTCGGTGAGAAGAATTGATGCAGATTCACCGAGTACTGGATTTACCATCTCTTTGAGGTGCTGAGGTCGAATTCCAGTGTAACCTCCTGCAGATCCTGCTGGAAATGACACGATCGCCTTATAGACTTCCGATTCTGGGAAAATTAATTGTTCAGTGATAGGGTCTTCCTCAGGGTTGTCGTTGATGGCTATGGTGTTCCTGGTTGGATGCTTGTCTCATAGTGCTTGGCCCGTGGTCTCATCCTTGGGGGCTACAGTGTCGTCACTTGTAATTATTCTTATTGCTCCCACTGTGTTACCTTCTTCGATTTTTTTTCCTAACCTGTGCGCAAATTTTCTCGTTTACAGTGGGACTTTTCTTGGGTCTGCCTCTTTGATTGCTGCGATGATGGGGCAGAGGGATACAGTTATCCGTTCTTGGGTAGTTGGGCACTGCCTTGATAACTGACGTAGTTAGCAGTTTGCCTCGTCTTTCAGGAACTGCAAGACAGACATTGCCGAACAAGAGTAGGTTGCGCCATGCTTGGATGGTGCCTCGGGCTTCTAAGTTGGTGGAACCTCCATTCACCCGCTTAAGAAGGTCTGTGAATTTCCCTGCTGCATATGGGCGAGCCGCTTTAGGGATGTGGGATAGTGTACTGCTAGCAGTGGATTTGAAGGCCAACAGAAGGTTATCGCAAGTGATGAGGTTGCCATTGGAATTGTCATCTGCCTGTGGAGGCTGTGGGCTGCTCTCTGCTGGGGGCATATGTGATCCCGCACACCCATTGTGTGTACGAATGCGGCCATCCCTGTTGTACGCTCGAAACTCTCCACACACCTGACATGTGCCTCTTCTTTCATTGTTGGGTGCATTCTTTCCCTGGCTTTGTGGCTGGCTGGCTTCATCATCTGTGATATATATATATATATATATATATATATATATATATATATATATATATATATATATATATATATATATATATATATATATGTTGTGCCGAATAGGCAGAACTTGCGATCTTGGCTTAAATAGCAACGCTCATCTTGCCATATAGGACAAGTGAAAATTTGTGTATGCAATAATTTCGCCAAAATCATTCTGAACCTAACGAAAAAAATATATTTCATTGTGTTTGTTTAGTATTAAATTATTGTAAACAAATCTAAAATATATTTAGTTGGGTTAGGCTAAAATAAATTACTTTTGTTATAATAAGGTTAGGTAAGTTTTCTAAGTTCCTTTTGGTGCAAAATTATAAATTTTTACATCAACATTAATGAAAAAAATATATCTTTAAATGTATAAGAGTAAATTTTAGAAAGAACTTAATTTTAAATGAGTTCTTGCTAATTGACCAGTTTTACATATTCGGCACGACACACACACACACACACACATATATATATATATATATATATATATATATATATATATATATATATATATATATATATATATATATATATATATATATATATATATATAAATATATATATATATATATATATATATATATATATATATATATATATATATATATATATATATATATATATATATATATTTTATTAGCACACTGGCCGATTCCCAGCAAGGCAGGGTGGCCCGAGAAAAGAAAAACTTTCACCATCATTCACTCCATCCCTGTCTTGCCAGAAGGGTGCTTTACACTACAGTTTTTAAACTGCAACATTAATACCCCTCCTTCAGAGTGCAGGCACTGTATTTCCCATCTCCAGGACTCAAGTCCTGCCTGCCGGTTTCCCTGAACCCCTTCATAAATGTTACTTTCCTCACACTCCAACAGCACGTCAAGTATTAAAAACCATTTGTCTCCATTCACTCCTATCAAACACGCTTACGCATGCCTGCTAGAAGTCCAAGCCCCTCGCACACAAAACCTCCTTTACCCCCTCCCTCCCACCTTTCCTAGGCCGACCCCTACCCCGCCTTCCTTCCGCTACAGACTGATACACTCTTGAAGTCATTCTATTTCGCTCCATTCTCTCTACATGTCCGAACCACCTCAACAACCCTTCCTCACCCCTCTGGACAACAGTTTTGGTAATCCTGAACCTCCTCCTAACTTCCAAACTACGAATTCTCTACAATTATATTCACACAACACATTGTCCTCAGACATGACATCTCCACTGCCTCCAGCCTTCTCCTCGCTGCAACATTCATTACCCATGCTTCACACCCATATAAGAGCGTTGGTAAAACTATACTCTCATACATTCCCCTCTTTGCCTCCAAGGACAAAGTTCTTTGTCTCCACAGACTCCTAAGTGCACCGCTCACCCTTTTCCCCTCATCAATTCTATGATTCACCTCATCTTTCATAGACCCATCCCCTGACACGTCCACTTCTAAATATCTGAATACATTCACCTCCTCCATACTCTCTCCCTCCAATCTGATATCCAATCTTTCATCTCCTAATCTTTTTGTTATCCTCATAACCTTACTCTTTCCTGTATTCACTTTTAATTTTCTTCTTTTGCATACCCTACCAAATTCATCCACCAACCTCTGCAACTTCTCTTCAGAATCTCCCAAGAGCACAGTGTCATCAGCAAAGAGCAACTGTGGCAACTCCCACTTTATGTGTGATTCTTTATCTTTTAACTCCACACCTCTTTCCAGACCCTCGCATTTACTTCTCTTACAACCCCATCTATAAATATATTAAACAACCACCGTGACATCACACATCCTTGTATAAGGCCTACTTTTACTGGGAAATAATCTCTCTCTTTCCTACATACTCTAACTTGAGCCTCACTATCCTTGTAAAAACTCCTCACTGCTTTCAGTAACCTACCTCCTACACCATACACCTGCAACATCTGCCGCATTGCCCCCCTATCCACCCTGTCATACGCCTTTTCCAAATCCTTAAATGCCACAAAAACCTCTTTAGCCTTATCTAAATACTGTTCACTCATTTGTTTAACTGTAAACACCTGGTCCACACACCCCCTACCTTTCCTAAAGCCTCCTTGTTCATCTGCTATCCTATTCTCCGTCTTACTCTTAATTCTTTCAATAATAACTCCACCATACACTTTACCAGGTTTACTCAACAGACTTATACCCCTATAAATTTTGCACTCTCTTTTGTCCCCTTTGCCTTTATGCAAAGGAACTATGCATGCTCTCTGTCAATCCCTAGGTACCTTACCCTCTTCCATACATTTATAAAATAATTGCACCAACCACTCCAAAACTATAACCCCACCTGCTTTTAACATTTCTATCTTTATCCCGTCAATCCCGGCTGCCTTACCTCCTTTCATTTTACCTACTGCCTCACGAGCTTCCCCCACACTCAAAACTGGCTCTTCCTCACTCCTACAAGATGTTATTCCTCCTTGCCCTATACACGAAATCACAGCTTCCCTATCTTCATCAACATTTAACAATTCCTCAAAATATTCCCTCCATCTTCCCAATACCTTTAACTCTCCATTTAATAACTCTCCTCTTCTATTTTTAACTGACAAATCCATTTGTTATCTAGGCTTCCTTAACTTGTTAATCTCACTCCAAAACTTTTTCTTATTTTCAAAAAAATTTGTTGATAACATCTCACCCACTCTCTCATTTGCTCTCTTTTTACATTGCTTCACCACTCTCTTAGCCTCTCTCTTTTTCTCCATATACTCTTCCCTCCTTGCATCACTTCTACTTTGTAAAAACTTCTCATATGCTAACTTTTTCTCCCTTACTACTCTCTTTACATCATCATTCCACCAATCGCTCCTCTTCCCTCCCGCACCCACTTTCCTGTAACCACAAACTTCTGCTGAACACTCTAACACTACATTTTGAAACCTACCCCATACCTCTTCGACCCCATTGCCTATGCTCTCATTAGCCCATCTATCCTCCAATAGCTGTTTATATCTTACCCTAACTGCCTCCTCTTTTAGTTTATAAACCTTCACCTCTCTCTTCCCTGATGCTTCTATTCTCCTTGTATCCCATCTACCTTTTACTCTCACTGTAGCTACAACTAAAAAGTGATCTGATATATCTGTGGCCCCTCTATAAACATGTACATCCTGAAGTCTACTCAACAGTCTTTTATCTACCAATACATAATCCAACAAACTACTGTCATTTCGCCCTACATCATATCTTGTATACTTATTTATCCTCTTTTTCTTAAAATATGTATTACCTATAACTAAGCCCCCTTCTATACAAAGTTCAATCAAAGGACTCCCATTATCATTTACACCTGGCACCCCAAACTTACCTACCACACTCTCTCTAAAAGTTTCTCCTACTTTAGCATTCGGGTCCCCTACCACAATTACTCTCTCACTTGGTTCAAAGGTTCCTATACATTCACTTAACATCTCCCAAAATCTCTCTCTCTCTTCAACATTCCTCTCTTCTCCAGGTGTATTCACGCTTATTATGACCCACTTTTCGCATCCAACCTTTACTTTAATCCACATAATTCTTAAATTTACACATTCATATTCTCTTTTCTCCTTCCATAACTGATCCTTCAACATTACTGCTACCCCTTCCTTTGCTCTAACTCTCTCAGATACTCCAGATTTAATCCCATTTATTTCTCTCCACGGAAGCTCCCCTACCCCTTCAGCTTTGTTTCGCTTAGGGCCAGGATATCCAACTTCTTTTCATTCATAACATCAGCAATCATCTGTTTCTTGTCATCCGAACTAAATCCACGCAAATTCAAGCATCCCAGTTTTATAAAGTTTTTCTTCTTCTGTTTTTTTAGTAAATGTCTACCGGAGAAGGAGTTACTAGCCCATCGCTCCCGGCATTTTAGTCGCCTCATACGACAATCATGGCTTACGGAGGAAAGATTCTTTTCCACTTCCCCATGGACAATAGAATAAATTAAAGAAGAACAAGAGCTATTTAGAAAAAGGAGAAAAACCTAGATGTATATATATATATATGCATGAGCGTGTCGGTGAAGTGTGACCAAAGTGTAAGTAGGAGTAGCAAGATATCCCTGTTATCTAGGGTGTTTATGAGACAGAAAAAGAAACCAGCAATCCTACCATCATGTAAAACAGTTACAGGTTTCTGTTTCACAGTCATATATATATAAATATGTACTCACCTATTTGTGGTTGCAGGGGCCGAGTCCTAGCTCCTGGCCCCGCCTCTTCACTGATTGCTACTGGGTCCTCTCTCTCCCTGCTCCATGAGCTTTATCAAACCTCGTCTTAAAACTATGTATGGTTCCCGCCTCCACTACGTCACTTTCTAGGCTATTCCACGGCCTGACAACTCTATGATGTGTGTGTGTGTGTGTGTGTGTGTGTGTGTGTGTGTGTGTGTGTGTGTGTGTGTGTGTGTGTGTGTGTGTGTGTGTGTGTGTGTGTATTCACCTAATTGGGGTTGCAGGGATCGAGACTCAGCTCCTGGCCCTTGTGTGTGTGTATGTGTGTGTGTGTGTGTCTGTGCGTGTGTGTGTGTATAGAAAGAAATGACAATAAAGCACGTGACCGCAAATACGCAAAAATACGCCAGTGACAATAGGAAATACAACCTAAGTGCTTTCATGTACTTACACACATATATTCGGAGGAGTAGGAAGATAAGACAAGAGAAGTACATTTTAAATGTTAAACACTGAGGTGACACTACTTTACACAAACCTGTCCTGCGTAAACTTACTAAAATGTGCTCCTATGACAGAACGCATTTTAGTAAGTAAGTTTATTCAGGTATACACAAATACAGTTACATAGCAGCATATGTATAGAGAACCTGGGATAACCCAAAAAAGACAGAGTGATTTATTTCCCATGGGGTCCTTTGAGACTTTTTGAAAATTATTTTTACCTTTAAGATTATAAACAATATTTTGTACTACGAAACTTTCAAGTTTATAGATACCAGAACTCAATTTTGAAGTATGTTGTGCATCATGCTTCATAAAAGATAATTTTACAATATTTCACTAATTTGTTGATTCAGAGGAAAGTAGTTCTTTGTCATTAGTCCAGTCCACACAATGACCTTATCCCTTACTTGAATGAACGAAGCAATGGATTCTTGTCAAATGATATTGCATATTTATGTTGTTTGACTCTGGTCTCAAGAGATTTGCCAATTTATCCTAAATAAAGGGTATCACAATTTTTACAAGTGATGAATTATACACTACCCAAAGATTCCATTCAAGTGCTTGTGGGAAGCGAGAGATTACTTTTAAGGTAGATTTGTAAGCGTAGTTCTTAACGAGACAGAGTCAACAAGACACTGCTAGTGTAGGTTTTCCACAGGTGTGTTGGGGCCAGTGCAAAGGAATGTGTACTTCAATGACATTCTTCAGCTCATCCCAGAATCCCATGTGAATGCAGACGCCTGTACTCTGAAATATACTTATCCAAGCAAGGAAATGGCAGCTGTTTAAGTTACATTAATCACCAGCTTACAGCTATATCAGCATGGAGAAAACTATGCATGTTACTTTGCTTCTTAGAAATCACAAATGATTGTCTCTAGGAACCATAATGGTAATGATGTTGCAGTGTTAAGAAGGAATGAGAGAGTGCTGGAACCCTGGGATGAGGTTGATATACTTGGGGTGAAATTTGTTTCCAAACTATCAGGAATCACGCAGTAAATCTAAAAAACAATACGGCCAGGACGCTTATAACACTTAGACGTATCTCGCCTCTGCTCGATAGTAGAGGCTGCAAGACCCTGTTTGAGGACTAAGTGCGCTTACAGCCTTAATGTGCTCCTCTTTCTTGGATTACCTGCCGTCCGTCTCATCTACGACTTTTTAAGTGAATAGAGAACAAAGCAAAACTACTCGTCTCTCGCCTGGATCCAGCCTGAACAGAGTCCTAGAGATGTAGCGGATTTGAAAATTTAGGTATCTGCGGATGCTGATGTGTGTGAAGATGTCTTATTTTGAGGATGAGGATGTGGATGCAGATGTAAGAAATTGTGCAAATGTTTTGCGGATTCGGATGCAGATGCATATGCGGATATCTGCTTATAGTAAAATGCGGATGCGGATGCAGATGTGGATGTGAGAAATTGTGCGGATGTTCTGCGGCTGCGGATGCGGATATCCGATACATCACTAGAACAGACTGGCATTTCAGGGGAGCTTTCAACACCGGAGGGATATGGGTAGGAAGCCTTAATGTGTAAGGCCGATTTTGTTCAGGTCCCACACCTGGCTCCACTTCCTAGTGAGTGAGAAGAGTATAGCATCTGCACTTTAGGTGTCGCCGTCTCAAGAACATCACGTCATCGGAGATCATTTATTCCTAGGATGACTAGTCTGTAATATGTTCATACAGCATAATATATATGAAATAGAGTGAGTTGACCAAATGAAATCCCTGGCCCGCAGATGGTTCAAGATTCACTCAATTCCCTATTTGTATGTCACATAACAATAAGATTTTCAAACGTCCTGATGTAGCTAACAACTCTTTAGTTGTAAATAAAGTTAGGAACACCGAGCCTAACACGGTAAAACCCTCATGAAGATAAAATATATATATATAGAGATAGAGAGACAAAGAGAGAGGGAGAGAGACGGAGAGAGGCAGAAGAGAAAAATGGAAAGAGAGATAGATAGCAAGAGAGAGCGAGAGAGAGAGAGAGAGAGAGAGAGAGAGAGAGAGAGAGAGAGAGAGAGATAGTGTGTGCTCTTAGCTTGTAAATAAAAGTAGGAACTGTTAACCTAACTCTGTAAAACCTTTTGTATAAATAGATAATTTCAGAGAGACTTAAAGAGAAAGAGGGAGAGAGAAAAGAAAAGAGGGGAAAATAGGAGGGAGAGAGAAAAGAAAAGAGGGGAAAATAGGAGTGAAAAAATACTTAGAAATAAGGAAGAAAACAAACAAATCCATAAAAATACAGAGATAGAGTGTAAACGTGACGTTGGAGGACAGAGGTATAAAAAAAAGAGACCCCGAAAAACGTAAATGGAAATGCTAAGGCGAGAAATCATTTAATCAGCTGTGCAAAAATAGTTTCCTCAGGTGAGTGAGCAATTGAACACCCGATACTAGCAAATAATTGGGGCTTAAAATTTCTATAACGCAAATTTCTTTGAATACAATAATAGGATGAGATTAGATTTTTTGATACGGGCTCTCAACAATAACACCATTCTCGACTAGAGTTACTAATACACACATATTTTATTGAGGTTGGGTGGGGCTGTCTTGGGAAGCTGAGTAAATTTTGGGAATTGAAACCGCCCTCCTTGGCGCCGTCCCTGGGATTGAAGGTGATCATTCACAAGTGTTCCCTTGGCGCCGTCCCTGGGGTTGAAGGTGATCATTCACAAGTGTTCCCTTGGCGCCGTCCCTGGGGTTGAAGGTGATCATTCACAAGTGTTCCCTTGGCGCCGTCCCTGGGGTTGAAGGTGATCATTCACAAGTGTTCTCTTGGCGCCGTCCCTGGGGTTGAAGGTGACCATTCACAAGTGTTCCCTTGGCGCCACAACCGAGACTGAAGGTGATCAGAAGAAATATTCCCAGATATTATATGGAAAACGAGTCCCTTAATAAAATTGACAGATTAAGATTTAAACAACAACAAAACAAAAAAACTGTGCAAATCATGGATTAAGGAAATTACCCCGACACAAGGTAAATGAAACCGACCACTGAGGGCCTCCAGTTATTGCTTTGAATCCAAAAATGAATGTTTTTGTTGATAAAAGATACACAAGTAGCAAGCTATTTATTTAGATAATGTTTTCCCATCAGAGCAGACTCTTCCAAGTTTGATCAGTTGCACATGAATGTAGGGAAAAAAATATAAGCGAGAGAGGAGTTTGTAGACAGGTGACTGCACAAGAAAATATGCAGAGATTATATATAAAGTCTAACTGCTGCATCCACACAAATAAATTTATTCACTGACATGCACACAGCATTTTCAGCCACACCTCTCCCCCTCACCACTCATTCTCTACCGTGCTGCTCTTAGCAGCTTCGACAGCGCTGTCTTAAAAAGTGATACACTCACATCAGGCATATTCATGCTCGCTCACTCACTCAGATCAATGCTATATTTAAATAAATGGTTGGGAAAAGCCAGCAAATTGATTAATGAAACGCTGATGCAACATTTAGGTTCCTTTATTCTGGTGAGTAGCACACATGTTCAACAGTTAACTTGATTGCTGAAAAGTTGTGCCAGTCAAAAGATTCTTCAGTCCTATGTAGAGAATGCTGGATGATGAGGAGGAGTTTCAGGTAATCTGTCTTCGGCCTGGAGTCGTTGTGTTAAGTTTATCATTGTTGATAAAAGTGCAGGGTACTCGCGGAGATGGGGCTTATATAGTGCAGGAGAGTTGAGGTGTAGCAGTGGTAGACAGAGTCACCATTGGAAAAACGAACTAGTGGAAGTAGGTCGTTCATATAGGTTAGGCAACCTGAAGAATTTCCTGCATCAAGA
Organism: Cherax quadricarinatus; assembly: GCF_038502225.1. Taxonomy (NCBI): domain Eukaryota; kingdom Metazoa; phylum Arthropoda; class Malacostraca; order Decapoda; family Parastacidae; genus Cherax; species Cherax quadricarinatus. The sequence continues at coordinate 49,062,767 of NC_091299.1, read as the reverse complement.
AGCTCCTAGCTGGTGAAATGTCTCAACGATATAGATACTGAACTTTTGTACACGAGCATTACTTATAAAAATAAAGATATCTAAATGTTGCACCAGTGTCTCCTTTAACAACCTGTCAGTTTTCAAAATCGTTTACTCAAATTCTGTATGACACAACAACATCCTGGTATCTTCATGCAAGGAATTCTTCCAAGCTTACCTAACCTATATGCACGACCTAATTACACTACTGGGTTGTTCCACTGTTGACTCTGCTACCACTGCTCCTTCTCAACTGTCTGCAGTATATAAGCCTCCGCGAATATGCTGCACTTATATCAAGATTGATGAACTCAACACATCAACTCCTGGCTGAGAACCTATTACCTCAGACTCCTCCTCACCTGCCAACGTTCTCTGTGTAGGACCGAATAAGCTACTGACTGCTGATACGTTTCAGAAATAAAGTTTTTCCAACTATTGTGTGTTACTTATCAGAATAAAGATACCCAAATATTGAACTATTGCCATATTGTTGACAGTATACAACAACGACAAGTTTATGAAGTAGACGCAGTTGCAACGTTTGGGCAACAGTATTTCCGAAATGTTTCATTTACACAACAAGCTTCTCTGGTTTATTACAAACATTAAGGGGCTGAATATTCATCCAACTCTTCAAGAGTGAGGAACTACCCGGAGGTCGTTCCGAGGAGTCAGCACACCCGGGACACACTCATTTCAATGTTTCTAGCATGAAAGTTATCTGTTTATTCAACTGAAGAAGCCAGCTCCGTCGGCGAAACATTTGGACAGTAAAAATAACCATGTGTAGCACATGAGTATTATTGATCAGAAAGTGTGGAGTTATTAATGATTGAAGTAAAATGTTGTGTTCCACACTGCCAAGGCTAATATGTTTGTTAGTGTTATTTCTTTATTTGCAATTAAACTTCATCGGAGAATAGGTTATTTTTGGCAGCCTAACCTAGAGAAGCTATATCATTTTTTTGTGTCACTAATGCACAAAAAGGGATGGGTGTAAGTGTATGCTCTGTTTGATTAGGTGTAACATCAGAATCTATTTTGAATGATTAAGTCGCAGAGTAATGACATGAATTTTTCCAGATAATTACCCTCTTCCCATGTGTAATGAGAGCTAACGCCAGGATTGTAACTCTGGGACCAATGATTTCTCAGCTCTCTGATTTGGCTCATAGACCATTGACCACTCAGCGGTACTGGAGTGTGATGGGTCAGATTACTGACTGCGTGGGATATCTGCATTGACATAAAGTTGGCGGCATCTTAATACAAATCTTAAATATTGCCCAAATCTTAAATATTGCATCTTAATACAAATCTTAAATATTGCATCTTAATACAAATCTTAAATATTGCATCTTAAATACTGCCCAACTGCACGTGGGTAGTTTCTGCAGCCATGAGTCAAAGTATGTCTTCGTTATACGTTATGTTGTGGGTCAGTTGTAATGGTCTTCAGTCGTAGTCACGCAAGGCCTGGGTGTGTGCCTCACACACGGCCTGGTCTCAAGGCCTGGGTGTGCGCCTCACACACGGCCTGGTCTCAAGGCCTGGGTGTGCGCCTCACACACGGCCTGGTCTCAAGGCCTGGGTGTGTGCCTCACACACGTCCTGGTCTCAAGGCCTGGGTGTGCGCCTCACACACGGCCTGGTCTCAAGGCCTGGGTGTGCGCCTCACACACGGCTTGGTCTCAAGGCCTGGGTGTGCGCCTCACACACGGCCTGGTCTCAAGGTCTGGGTGTGGGCCTCACACACGGCCTGGTCTCAAGGCCTGGGTGTGCGCCTCACACACGGCCTGGTCTCAAGGCCTGGGTGTGCGCCTCACACACGGCCTGGTCTCAAGGCCTGGGTGTGCGCCTCACACACGGCTTGGTCTCAAGGCCTGGGTGTGCGCCTCACACACGGCCTGGTCTCAAGGCCTGGGTGTGCGCCTCACACACGGCCTGGTCTCAAGGCCTGGGTGTGCGCCTCACACACGGCCTGGTCTCAAGGCCTGGGTGTGCGCCTCACACACGGCTTGGTCTCAAGGCCTGGGTGTGCGCCTCACACACGGCCTGGTCTCAAGGCCTGGGTGTGGGCCTCACACACGGCCTGGTCTCAAGGCCTGGGTGTGCGCCTCACACACGGCCTGGTCTCAAGGCCTGGGTGTGCGCCTCACACACGGCTTGGTCTCAAGGCCTGGGTGTACGCCTCACACACGGTCTGGTCTCCAGGCCTGGGTGTGCGCCTCACACACGGCTTGGTCTCAAGGCCTGGGTGTGCGCCTCACACACGGCCTGGTCTCAAGGCCTGGGTGTGCGCCTCACACACGGCCTGGTCTCAAGGCCTGGGTGTACGCCTCACACACGGCCTGGTCTCAAGGCCTGGGTGTGTGCCTCACACACGGCCTGGTCTCAAGGCCTGGGTGTGCGCCTCACACACGGCCTGGTCTCAAGGCCTGGGTGTACGCCTCACACACGGCCTGGTCTCAAGGCCTGGGTGTACGCCTCACACACGGCCTGGTCTCAAGGCCTGGGTGTGTGCCTCACACACGGCCTGGTCTCAAGGCCTGGGTGTGCGCCTCACACACGGCCTGGTCTCAAGGCCTGGGTGTACGCCTCACACACGGCCTGGTCTCAAGGCCTGGGTGTGGGCCTCACACACGGCCTGGTCTCAAGGCCTGGGTGTACGCCTCACACACGGCCTGGTCTCAAGGCCTGGGTGTACGCCTCACACACGGCCTGGTCTCAAGGCCTGGGTGTGCGCCTCACACACGGCCTGGTCTCAAGGCCTGGGTGTACGCCTCACACACGGCCTGGTCTCAAGGCCTGGGTGTGCGCCTCACACACGACCTGGTCTCAAGGCCTGGGTGTGCGCCTCACACACGGCCTGGTCTCAAGGCCTGGGTGTGCGCCTCACACACGACCTGGTCTCAACTTTTAAAACATATATATATATATATATATATATATATATATATATATATATATATATATATATATACATAATACTCAAGAATAAGTAAAAAATGAGTTTCGCCCTTACCCCTCTCTCCCTTCACTTCTAATGCTAAATTTCCCCCTCTCTTTAGGTACTTGAGATCATACAAGAGATAACACCACTTCAGGTTTACCAGACATGACAATTCAAGATTTGAAAAAATGAGACACTTATGCAACATATGTGTCTCAGTTCTTCAACTTGTCGATTTTCAAAACCATTCATCACAATTCAAGAGTTACACAGTGACTGTCCCTTACAAAGATGTTTCTAACCAATATTTATGGCCATCAATATTATTGGCTTGTATAACGCTCTTTGGAAGTGTGTTCAAACAACCTATAACTCTACTGATGAGTTAATGCTCGCAAATATCATTTCTAAATCTATATTTGGCAATTTTAAATATTTTTTCCCCTTATATTTTCCCTTTATCGTTACTATATACATTTTAAATATTCCTATCTTCTATTTGCTCACGTGAATGTCCTGTGCTGCTATTCTATCTTCGTGGGGAGGGTTCCACTTGCAAAGGATTAATTTATTCATCGTTCATTACGTGATTCCCAACGCCTTTATGTCCATTCTGTAATCTGGAGAGCAGAAGAGCACTGGAAACCCTTAATAACATTATATCATTGAGTGTATTTTTACATTACTTCGGAGTTATGCTACTTTCGTCTCCTTTTATTAAATCTTGAGATATTCTAACTTCACTTTGAACATATTTGAGCTATTTCCTTGGCTTCATATTTCCCCAAATCAGAAATAATTAGTACTTTTTGGCAGTAGGCTTTGAGTCTACATATCTAAACGTTTCATAATGCATCATCACCTTTATGGGACGATAAGTAAAGGGTGGAGGATGAAGTACATAAGTTTGATAATGTTTGATTGCCATCTCGAAAACACAGTCAACAGAGAAGAAACTCTAGTTTTCTCATATTTCACTTTTAAAGATATTATATCCACATTCGTTGTCATTCATTCATATTTTCCCAACCGTTTGACCACAAGGGGTAATTTTTTATATAACTATAAGAACTGTAAATATTTTTTTATTTAGTATAATGATATTGAGTTTATTTTCCTTGCCAGGAATTAACTCCATTCTTTTATTAATATGTACAATTTTATTTTTCGAACCTGTATTTTTAGATAATATAAAGACACTTAGAGCATAAAAAAAACTTTTATTACTTGCATCGTCCAAAGAGATCAGCATTTTCTCAAGTTACATATAAGAACGAACTTCCATATGTACTTTACCAGACAAACACACACATTATATATATATATATATATATATATATATATATATATATATATATATATATATATATATATATATATATATATATATATATAGAGAGAGAGAGAGAGAGAGAGAGAGAGAGAGAGAGAGCGAGAGACAGACAGACAGACAGACAGACAGACAGACAGACAGACAGACAGGCAGAGAGACAGAGGCATAGAGACAGAGAGACAGATAGACAGAGACAGACAGTGTAGAGAATAGAGCAAAACGTCTCATCTCTCGCCTGGACCCATCCTGGATAGATCTGTCATTTCTGCAGAGCCTTCAACATAGGAGGGATGTGGGTGGCCTTACTGTTATGTACAAGGTCAATATTGTCAAAGTACCACACTTGGATCCACTTCAACTACAGCGTGAAACAAACTTTTATGCCACAAGACGGGCAGAAAGCAGCAACTTCACTCTGGCTGTACCCTTCTCCAGAACATCACTCCATCTGAGATCATACATACCCAGGATGACTCGAGTATGGAACACATTCGTACAGCATAATGATGTCAACGAGATAAAGTCAGTTGATTAAATGAAAATGCTGGCCCACAGATGTCTCCAACTTCATCCTGTTGCCTACTTGTATGTCTCATAACAATAAAAATGCTTTCATATGAGCTGATGTACTTAACAGCTCTTAGCTTGTCAATAAAGTTAGGAATCTTTAACCTGTAAAGAGCTTGTCAATAAAGCTAGAGATCCTTAACCTTGTCAAACCCTGTGTAAAAAATACAAAATAAAAGAGAGATAGATAGATAAAGAGAGAGAGAGAGAGAGAGAGAGAGAGAGAGAGAGAGAGAGAGAGAGAGATTCTACTGTATGTACAAGTGAAAAGCTCTAGGTTTCTCTTTGTATATAGTATTGCAAATATTTGTGATCAAACTGCCCACAAATATATATGTAGAGAGCGAAAATACTGATCCCATCACTGGATCCCATATCGTCAGCGTTTTTAATAAAGTTTTTCACTTCTTCTTAACTCATTATTTATTACGAGATAAAAAAAAACATGCTCTTTAAATTCTAAGTAAATACCAAATTGCTGTCAGCATTATTAATAAATTCACAGAGAAGCACGGTATCCTTAAGGAGCCATGCAGTAGGACTGCTCCAGTTTCTTAGATCAAGAGCCAGTCACCGGAATCAAGGCCTTCCCTTTTATCTCTGAATTTTTCACCAGCAAAATCAATCCTTTCCAAGCCGTGTGGAAACTTGATAACGTTGGTTCCTTAATATTGAAGTCATGATGTTAGGCTCACTCAAAACAAAGGAAATCAATATATTTCGTGTTTTATGAATAAGTATCACAAAGAGCATCTAAACTTCTGCCAAGATACTCTTATGAGACAAATTATTAACTGTATCACCTAATTGTATACCAGGTTCTTTTCCACATTCTTTAGGAATTCTTGAAAACAGTTCATTTTGCTCCCGAGGATTCTTCGGTTGTAATCTCTCTACTTGGCTGAGAATAATGTCGCTAGTGACTCTGCTACTGTGTATTTTTTGTTTCTCAGATCTTCTAATCTCATTTGTTATAGTTAGGAATACATGCATGTCTTAGAAGGAACGAACGTGCAGCTTTCCTGCAATTCCCTTGTTTGTGGTAATTACAAGTCTCAAAGGATATTTGTGAATCAGGATGTTGTGCATTTATGTCTTCAGATTGTCATATTTTGCATATACCTCAAATAAAATCAGCAATAATTATTAAATTTTGTGAGTTATCACTCCATGTTTCTGTATATACGAAGTGTCTTAACCCTTTACTAAATTAGATTTTACTTTTTTAATAAGAAATACCACATTAATTCATTCAAGCGAGATCTCCAATGAGAATAAAAATGTTATTATTATTATTATTATTATTATTATTATTATTATTATTATTATTATTATTAGTAGTAGTAGTAGTAGTAGTAGTAGTAGTAGTAGTAGTAGTGGTAGTAGTAGTAGTAGTAGTAGTAGTAGAAATAGTAGTAGTAGAAATAGTAGTAGTATTATAAGTAGTAGCAGTAGTAGTTGCAGTACAACAACAATGCAGAAGAGCTAGAATCATAAGGGGTATACAGCATCTGAGAAATGTGAAAAAACATGTCTGATCCAAGAGTAAGATGCCTCCAGCTTCGTGAATCACGAGCCTTTTACCAGCATTTACCGTCCCCCGCCTTCCCTTCCGCCTTGTTAATCAAATAATTAAGAGAGTTTTAATTCATTAGAGTCCTGTCTCGATCGAGTGTTGGCTTCAAATGTTTATGTTCAGGTAACGACTAATCAAGTTTTCACAGGACGTACGAGAGTGAAGCAATAAATGGAACGGTTAAATTGAAGGTCTTGCCTGTAAAAGCTTCAGCCACCATTATTGAGTAAAGAATTTTTTTATGAATACTGTCAAACATTAGCAAAGTGAGCAGGAGAAATGCGAGATGCAAATGTGCCATGAATAAATGAAAGTGACTCCTCATGGATGAACTGAATACGTAAAGTAAATAAGAGTTTTTTTTTAATTATTTTTTAATTATTTTTATTTAATTATTTTTAATTATTTTGGAAATGTATTATAAAGAAAGTCCCATCTATGAATATCATCTATGAACTAAGAATCCTCATGTGTTACGAGATTTATAGGGAAAGCAGATAACTTTAATGAGTGAATAATGCCAGATGTGTCAACAGCTATGTCAAGTAAGTACATGTACATGAATCCACGAAGAAAAATCTGAAATAAAATGAGATTCCAGAGTTATTTTGTCTACTTTAGAAAGAAGTGAAGAGATACGAAAAGTTGAGCTAATTTCTTTTCTTGGGTGAGGGAAGAGGAAAGTATAGAGTGTGTTAGTGAAGGATTCTGGGACGAGGCTGTGATCTATTTACCAAAACTTCTTGTAAGAAACCCAGAGGAAATTAACTGGACAGACAGTATGGTAGATCTTCAGGTTTAAATAAAGAGCTCAGTGATAAATGATGTGACACGAGGACAGTAAAGGGAAATATATTAAAACGTGAGAGACAATGTTACTTAAGGAGATGGCCACAACAATTCACACTGTACGAAATTCCTCTTCACTATTACAGCTCCTCAGTGAGTGAAGTATTGACTGAAAAAGGCTCTTGAACCAAAGGACTGGTGCTACTCTCCTCTTCAACGGCCGTTTCCCACCATGGCAGAGTGACCCGAAAAAGAAGAAACACTTTCATCATTATTCACTCCATCCCTGTCTTGTCAGAAGCGTGCCTAAACTACAGTTATAAAACTGCAACATTAACACTCCTTCTTCAGAGGGTAAGCACTGTACTTCCCACTACCAGGACTCAAGTCCGGCCTGCCGGTTTCACTGAATTCCTTCATAAATTTTACCTTGCTCACACTCCAACAGCACGTCAAGTCCTAAAAACTATTTGTTTCCACTCGCTCCTATCTAACATGCTCACGCATGCTTCCTGGAAGTCTAAGCCTCTCGCACACAAAACCTTCTTTACCCCCTCCCTCCCAACCTTTCCTAGGCAGACCCTTACCCGGCTTTCCTTCCACTACAGATTTATATGCTCTCAATGCCATTCTGTTTTGTTCCATCCTCTCTAAATGTCCGAATCACCTCAACAACACCTCCTCAGCCCTTTGTATAATGCTTCTAATAATCCCACACCTCCTCCTAATTTCCAAACTATGGATTCTCTGCATTATATTCACACCACACATTCCCATCAGACACGATATCTCCACTTCTTCCATCCTTCTCCTTGTTGCAAAATTCACCACCCATGTGTCATACCCATATAAGATCGTGGGTATAACTATTCTCTCATACATTCCCCATTTGTTTTCTCTAGAACTAACTGGGGACCTCTCACCCACAGAGAAGAAAAAAAAACGTATTTCACGGGAAAACTCAAGACATTTCTGGAGCTGTTTCAGCATTTTCCTCTACCACTCCTTTACACCATGTGAACTTTATTTGTAAATAAATGCATTATTAACGATACAATGGAAGGAGAATAAAATGCATATCTCAGAGTCTACATCTCAAATACTTCATCCAGCTCCCCTCCTGTCCAGCTTCTTCTGAAATGAGCTGGACGATCTGGGGGCCTTGGTTACTGTGATGAGTTTTTCACCTAACTTTTTATGGAATCTTAGTGCACATTTGCCTCTTACTCTGAGGATCTCCGAGCCTAATGCGGAGAGGTTATAGCACGGTGCCAGCCCTCCCTATACGTTGATCTTCTGGGTCTCACTAGAATTGGCAGCATCACCCCATTCAGATTCAGAGTATTGAAGGTAGGTTTCGGCCAGTGTAGACGCATAGGTATAGTCCCAAGAAATCTGCTTACATTCTTTCAAGGGTAGCATGATGACTTCATCTGGACGCGTTTGGCTTCTATCAGGCCTCAGTACCTAAGGTTCCCATTCTGCTGGGCTGAACAAGAACCCTGTAGCCTAAATTGATCAGCTGACGCCCTGCCACAAATACACCTACATTCGGTGAGTATGGGGGAGGCTAGGCGAAGAGCAACACGAATCCTGATGGCCTGCGAGTCAATCAGAGTACCCAAGGATGAATTAGAGACAGCTAAAGAGGAAATCTCCCTAATCTGTTGCCTTCACCGCCAGGAGATAAGCTTTGTTTTGCCCTGAGGCATTGTAGAGCAATGTGTGGGCGATTTTCTCCACGACTGGTTTGTCCCAGTGGAACTGCCTGGAATCTCTGGGAGGAGCTGGTCTGCTTGATGAGTCTGCAAGACTGTCCCACTGCGGAGCTTCTTCCATGATCAACATAAGAACATAAGAACATAAGAAAGAAGGAACACAGCAACAGGCCTACTGACCCATGCGCAGCAGGTCCATGTCCTCCCCGGATAAGACCAGTGACCCCCCCCCCCGGATTAGCCCAATGACCCACCCAGTCTGATCACATAAACTCAAGGATGGAGCACTGCACCAGACCCAGCAGCACAAGCTAGTCAGGTCCAACTCACACCCACCCACACCCACTCATGTATTTATCTAACCTATTTTTAAAACTACACAACGTTTTACCCTGAATAACTGTACTCGGGAGTTAGTTCCACTCATCCACAACTCTATTATCAAACCAGTGCTTTCCTATATCCTTCCTGAATCTGAATTTTTCCAACTTGAAACCATTGCTGCGAGTCCTGTCTTGGCTGGAAATTTTCAGCACGCTATTTACATACCCTTTATTTATTCCTGTTTCCCATTATACACCTCGATCATATCCCCCCTAATTCTATGCCTTTCGAGAGAGTGCAGATTCAGGGCCCTCAGTCTATCCTCATAGGGAAGATTTCTGGTACATGGGATCATCTTTGTCATCCTCCTTTGTACGTTTTCCAGAGCATTTATATCCATTCTGTAATACGGTGACCAGAACTGAGCAGCATAGTCTAAATGAAGCCTAACCAAGGATATATAGAGTTGAAGAACAACCTGAGGACTTCTATTATTTATACTTCTAGTTATGAAGCCAAGAATTCTGTTAGCTTTATTGCGAACACTAATGCACTGTTGTCTTGATTTTAGATTACTGCTAACCAGAACTCCTAAATACTTTTCGCAATCAGTAGTATTAAGATCTACATTATTTAGTTTATATGTGGCATGGTTATTTAACTGTCCAACATTTAGAACTTTGCATTTGTCAATATTAAACTGCATCTGCCACTTCTCCGACCATTGCATCAGTCTATTCAAATCGTCCTGGAGTGCTTTAGTGTCCTCATTAGAATGAATTGGACGGCCTATTTTGGTGTCATCAGCAAATTTGCTTATGTCGCTATTTATTCCCTCATCTATGTCGTTTATGTAAATTGTGAACAACAACGGGCCCAACACTGACCCCTGAGGAACACCGCTTGTGACGTGCCCCCATTCTGATTTCTCCCCATTTATGCAAACTCTCTGCTGTCTATTTGTCAGCCATGCCTCTACCCAGGAAAAAATTTCTCCTCCTATTCCGTGTGCCTTAAGTTTCCTCAATAGGCTTTGGTGTGGAACTCTATCGAAAGCCTTAATGAAATCCTTATACACAATATCATATTCATTACCATGATCTACCTCCTCAAACACCTTAGTGAAAAAAAGTTAGTAAATTCGTAAGACAGGAACGCCCCTTTGTAAAACCGTGTTGAGATTTATTAATCAATCTGTGCCTGTCAAGATGGCTACGAATTGCTTCGGCAATTATTGATTCCATAAATTTTCCCACTATGGAGGTAAGGCTTATTGGTCTTTAGTTTGAAGCCAAGGACCTGTCACCTGCCTTGTAAATAGGAATTACATTTGCCATTTTCCACTTATCAGGCACTATGCCAGTTTGTAGTGATATGTTAAAAAGATTAGCCAAAGGTATGCTAAGTTCCTCTTTACATTCCTTTAACACCCTTGCAAATAGTTCATCAGGGCCTGGGGATTTGTTAGGTTTTAGTTTCTCTATTTGTCTGAGGACCATGCCACTAGTTACCGCAATCGTACATAGTTTATTATCATCCTATTCTACGTAATCTATTATTTCAGGAATATCGCTAGTATTTTCCTGGGTGAAAACTGAGAGGAAGTAGGTATTTAGAATTTCACACATATCCTTATCACTGTCAGTGATCTGACCAGAGTTACTCTTAAGTGGGCCTAGCATGTCCCTAATCTTACTTCTGTATACCTGAAAGAACCCTTTTGGGTTAGTCTTTGAATCTCTTGCGACCTTAGCCTCATAATCCCTTCTTGCTTTTCTTATTCCTTTCTTTATTTCTCTCTTGAATTGAATATATTGATTCCTTAACTGCCCATCCCCTCTTTTGATACGCCTATATATGCCTCTCTTTTGATCAATGAGATGTTTTACTCTATTGTTCATCCATTTGGGATCATTTGTGTAGCAGATAATGCTACTTACACTGCCTTGCGCACCCCCATACTGCCCAGTTGTATTGGAAGTGATGCTCGATCCCAATGGTGATCTTCCAGTGACAGATTCGATGCCTTACTGAAAATAAATCTCAAGGGTGCCCCATATTCATTAAGTGTTGGGGTAGTCTTGGGTAGTCTGTATCTCCTTGTCAGGAGATACAGAGCGTCATGGGTATCCAGGTCGCTTATTCTCTACTCCACCCTCTTAAGGTCTTGTAGTTTGTCGTTGAGGACTGTTGATAACCTGAAGACCCGGTGGCACTCCCAATTTTCATTAACATTAAAATCATGGGGCGCGCTAAACCCAAGCACAGATCCAATTCCCTATATATCAAGAGCCCCTCGCAAGGGTCAAGGAACCTCCCTTGAGGGGGAAGGGCACCCCAAAAGAATGCTAACGAAACAAGTGGTAGTCGAAGCTTCAGGAAGGATTGTTCGTGCACATGTAATTATTTCCTGGTTTGTTGAAGTGATTTCACACTTCGACAGATTGAGGAAGAGTCTTAAAACTTTGTCTTGTGACTTCACCACTTGAAGACCCTCTAGCAGGGACTCTTCAGTACATGCCAGAGGGCCATCATGCAGGTACCACACACTGAGTTCGCTGTGGAAGCTGGAAGTGAGTTCTCTTGCCGCTATGCAGAGAAATGGAATGAATGGGTCACTCTGTTGAAGACCCTCGCCAAATAAGAGTTGGATTTTTGCTGTAGCCAGCTAAAATATAAGGGAAAAGTCTGGGGAACTGTTCTCGAGCAGCTAGCAAGACCACAGATCCTTTATTAGGCTAGAAGCAAGCCTAATGTCTAGTTTGACTAAGGCCTTGTCTTCTGGTAAGTCCCCGATGTAAGCCCTTGCTGCATGTTCTGCCGCTTTACTGCTCTGAAAGGCCCAAAGCCCAGTTGGTTTGGCTGAAGCAAGCTGGCGGTTTCTATGCGAATGTTTCTCACTATGCTGCTGTAGCAGCGAGACGGCGAAGAGTGTTACCAACAGCGATAGGTTTGATTTCCCCATCCTTCTTTTTCAAAGGACATAATGAAGATCCGAAAAAGAATGGTTTAATTTCTTCAGGAATCTCTCCCGCCAGACAGTTGTTGACGAAGGTTGTTAACTCAGGAAAGTGAATTTATGCAGTTGTACCAAGAACTGGATTTACCATCTCTCTAATGTGTTGTGGTCGTAGTCCAGTTGTAATCTTCTGCAGATCCTGTTGGAAATGACATTACCTCATCCTAAACCTCTGAGTCTGGTAAAATTAACTGTCCGGTAATGGGATCAACATCAGGGTTGTTGTTAGTGACTCTGGTCTCTCTGGTTGGGTGCTTGTCACCTATTGTTTGAGCTGTGGCCTAATCTCTGGGAGCAACTGTGTTGTCACTTGTGATTATTCTTATTGCTCCCACTGTGTTGCCTCTCTCAATTTTTTTATGCTAATCTGCTCATAGATTTTCTCGTTATCAGAGGAATTTTTCTTGGGTCTGCCTCGGTGATTCCTGCGATGATGGGGCAGAACACAATTATCTGTTCTTGGGTAGCTCCGAACTGTTTTGATGACTAGTGTGAATAGGAATTTGTCGCGTCTTGCAGGAACTGCTAGACAGATATGCCAAATCAGGAGCAGGTTGTACCATACCTTAATGGTGCCTTGGGCTTCTAAGTTGGTGGAATTTCCATTTACCTGCTTCAGGTCTGAGAATTTCCCTGCAGAACATTAAACATGGTTTCATTACGTTAACCTTATGTGCTTGTTGGCTCTGGTTGCTACACCCGGTCTGTTGCCTTCTAACAGACAAAACCCCACGGGACTTTATCTACCCGTGGTGGCTTTAGACTCTAATTATTCTGGCATGTCGTGTACTCAATGTTATTGAAAGTTACACTTGTTGGCAGTTAGGGTCAGTCTGACTGTCTGTCTGCCTGGCTCTGTCTGTTTGTCTGTCTGTCTGACTATCTCTCTCTCTCTCTCTCTCTCTCTCTCTCTCTCTCTCTCTCTCTCTCTCTCTCTCTCTCTCTCTCTCTCTCTCTCACTCACTCTTAATTTATTCAAAGGTTTTACAAGGTTAGGATAGGAATTTCTAACTTCATCTACAAGCAAAGAGTTGTTACCTACATCAGCTTGTTTGAAAGCAATTTTTATTATTATGAGAGATACAAATATAATATAGTATATAGAGTTGGAACTATCTGTGGGCCAGCGATTTTATTTGGTCATCTAACTTCACTTCTCCGATATCCTTATGATATATGAATATGTTCCAAACACAAGTCATTCTAGGAATGAATGATCTCAGATAAAATGATGTACGTGATAATGGCCCAGCAGGAGAGGAGTTGCTGTTTGCTGCCCGTCTTGTTATACACAGGATCTCTTTTCTCTGCCCCCGAGTTTGAGGTAAGTGTAGGTAGTATTTTAACAATATTGGCCTTGTACATAACAGTAAGGCCACCGACATCCCTCGTGTTGAAGGCTCTGCTGAAATGACAGATCTGTCGAGGCTGGGTCCAGGAAAGAGATGAGTCATCTTGCTCTGTTCTCTTTTCTGTCAAGAAGTCGAGATGAGACTAGGAACAGGCAATCCAAGAAAGTGGATCATCTTCAAGGTGTGAGCACATATGCGTCGTACACGGTCTAAGAGCTTTTGCTTTCCAGTTGATGCGAGAAACATTTACGTCCTTTGAACTTCCTGGCAATCTTGTTTGCAAGATTTTTACTTGGTTCTTCATTGCTCTCTCTTTCTCTTCTCCTCTTCTAACTTTCTTTTCATTTTAACTGTTTGCCTGCCTTCCTTCCTCACTCCCTCTCTCTCTCTCTCTCTCTCTCTCTCTCTCTCTCTCTCTCTTTGTTCTCACCCAGTTCCTTCGTTCTATAAAGACAATAAAAAGACTTGGAACACAAGAACCACTTGTACATTCTTTCTTCCCTTTAAAACAAAAATTATTGCACGACTACTACGTTGGTGGGAGGCTGCCTTGGTCTGCCGGCCGCCCACACATCTACAACTTGTCTCTTATATCATGCAAATTCTTGTTATTATTTTTATTCAAGATGCGGAGGTGGGTAGGGTAAGAGGAAAGAAGAGAGAGGGTGGGTAAGGAAGGATGGGACACAGGGAAGGATGGGAAGGAAAGGAGGAAAGAAGTGAGAGGGTGAGTGCGGAAGGATGGAACACAGGGAAGGATGGGAAGGAAAGGAGGAAAGAAGTGAGAGGGTGAGTGCGGAAGGATGGAACACAGGGAAGGGTGGAGAGGAAAGGAGGAAAGAAGAGAGAGGGTGAGTGAGGAAAGAGTTTAGAGAAGGGTTAGTGATAAAAGTGTATTCATGCATTTTCTTCATAGTTCAGCCCGTAATTAGTGGAGAGGGACTGGCTGTAACTCCATGACTTCCCTGGATCAATGAACACAGGAGTTTAGGGTTTAATGACATAGAAATACAATCTTGACGTTCCACCAAGAGATTACATTAGGAATAATTCGGAAACGCTTTAGATATATTCTACAACTTGTTCTCACAGAATTGTGTTGGCGGAGGTCGCTTTTTAAATTATGGCCCAGGCTAGATGATGAACGTGTGTTAGTAATTTTTGGTGTCTTCAGCTTCGTCATACCTAGAGTTTCTTATACCTGATTCCAGTGATTCAGCTATGGAATACTAGTGAAATAAAAACTGGATTGGATTATTAAACAAATTCCAACCACACGATAGAACGAAAAAATTATGTGAAGAACCTGGAGTGATAATGTCAGAGAATCTCAATTTTAAAGATCACAACAATGTCTCTGCCACATCTACTAGGAGAATGATTGCATGGATAATGAGAACCTCAAATCTAGGGATACCAAGTCAATGATCATTCTCTTCATATCGCTGGTTCTTTCTAGGTGGAATATTGCTGTACACTAACAGCCACTTTCAAGGCAGGCGAAACTGCAGACTTGGAGAATATACAGAGAACTTTCGCTGTACGTTTAAGTACAATAAAGCACCTAAATAACTGGGAACAGTTGAAGTCCCTCAACCTGTACTCCTTGTAATGTAAGCGAGAAAGATACATGATAATGTACACATGGAAAATCTTTGAGGGACTAGTCCTAAATCTGCACACGGAAATTAGTTCCTATAAAACCAACAGACTCGGCATGCAGTGCAACAAAAAAGCATAGGGGATGTTTAGCTGTTTAGCTGCCTCCCAGCATACACAAGGTGGATCGCCAGTGGACTGGCTGTCTTCAAGAGGGAGCAGGACAGACACCTAAACTCAGTTTTCGACCAATCTGGTCGGTTTGTGTGCGGTCAGATGTAACAGTCTGGTTGGTCAGGCCCTGATCCACCCTAAGGCCTGGTCATGGAGTGGGCCCCTGGGGCGTTGACCCCCGGAAAACCCTCCAGGAATAATCCAGATAATGCATCATTTAAATCGCTGTGACTCATCAGTGTTCTTAGCTCCCATAAATGTCACGTCACTCCCTTCTTTAAACTTTAACCATTCAGTCTGTATTCACCACGATTATGTCTCTCCTAGTTTTTCCCTTATGTAAATAGGTCTCGTCTCAGAGCACAATGATCCTGCCTTACGAATTTATTAATTTTTTTCACTAAGGTATCTGAGGAAGTAGATCATGGAAATGAATATGATATTGTGTATATAGACTTGGGTAAGGTTTCTGAAAGAGTCCCACAGACTATTCAGGAAAATTAAGGCACACGGAATAGGAGGAGAATTTTTTTCCTGGATAGAGGCGTGGTTGACAGATAAGCAACACAAAGTTTGCATAAATGGGGAGAAATCAGAGTGGGGAAGCGTCACGAGCGGTGTTCCACAGGGGTCAGTGTTGGGCCCTTGTTAACAGTCTACATAAACGACATAGATGAGGGAATAAATAGCGATATAAACAAGTTTGATTAGACTGATGCAGTGGTCGGATAAGTGGCAGATGCAGTTTAATATAGTGAAACGCAAGGTTCTTAACATTGGTCAAGAAAATACCCATGTCAGATATAAACTAAATAATGTGGCTCTTAGTATTACTGTTTGCGAAAAGGATTTAGGAGTTCTGGTTAGTAGTAATCTAAAACCAAGACAACAGTACAAAAGTGTTAGCAATAAAGCGAACAGAATCCTTGACTTCATACCAAGAAGCATAAATAATAGGAGTCCTCAGGTTGTTCTTCAACTCTATATATCTTTGGTTAGGCCTCATTTAGATTAAGCTGTAAAGTTTTGGTTTCCGTATTACAGAATATATACACTGGGAAACATAGAAAGGAGAATGACAGAGTTGATCCCATGTATCAGAAATCTTCTCTATGAGGATAGACTGAAGGGCCTGAATCTGTCTTCTCTAGAAAGGCGTAGGTTTAGGGATGATATGACAGAGGTGTATAAATGGGAAACAGGAATAAATAAAGTGATTGTAAATAGCCTGCTAAAATTATCTAGCCAAGACACGATGCGCAGCATTGGTTTTAAGTTGGAAAAATTCAGTTGCAGGAAGGATATAGGAAAGCACTGGTTTGGTAAAAGAGTTGTGGATGAGTGGAACAAACATCTGAGTGCCGTCATTGAAGCTAATGCGTTGTGTAATTTTAAAAATAGGTTAGATAAATATGTACATGAGTGGGTGTGGGTGGGCGTGAGATGTACCTGACTAGCTTGTACTAATAGGTCTGATGCCGTGCTCCTTCCTTAAGTGGATGTGACTTGACCTGACTAGGTTGGATCATTGGCTTAAGCCTGTAGGAGACTTGGACCTGCCTCGCATGGGCCAATAGGACCTGCTGCAGTGTTCTTTCTTTCATATGTTCTCATGTTCCTATTTATTAGTCTTTTGTGCTGCAGATGTTACTCGTCTGCCGAACACATCCTTTCTTATGTTTAATATACCGACGCTATCTCCTCAGCTACACTTTTATCATCTTTATGTAATCAAGCGCCGTGTGATCCGAGAAATGTCCCTCGTATTGCTTGACCTCACTGCCTTGTATCTCAAAGCGTTCGACTGAAATAATGTAGAGAGTGGCATAAGTTTATAATACAAGTAAATATTAGAGCTGGAAAGTTGAAGCGAATCAGAGAAGGCAAACACAAGTAATTATATGAAAATTAATATCCAAATTTCTTCATTAAAAATGGTAAATTAGGACATACATAGTTCAAATCTAAATCAAACTTTTTATTAAGATACGTCAATTTTGAAGGTTAACTTAAGAGACATTCTCTTATCTCGGAGATATTGTTATTATTATTATTATTATTATTATTATTATTATTATTATTATTATTATTATTATTATTATTATTATTATTATTGTTATTATTATTATTATTATTATTATTATCACACTGGCCGATTCCCATCAAGGCAGGGTGGCCCGAAAAAGAAAAACTTTCACCATCATTCACTCCATCACTGTCTTGCCAGAAGGGTGCTTTACACTACAGTTTTTAAACTGCAACATTAACACCCATCCCATAAAATAGTAGGACATTAAACTTGAAGCCGTTTAGAAGTTGCACTCTCGAGTTAGCGCTGAATATTTGAATCTAAACAGTTATGACACTAAGAAAATATCGCATGAAAAGTAGTAATTCAGTTCAGCCAGTTTCTTAAAAAAAAAAAATATGTAAAGTTGGGTCCAACACAGGTCAAACTCATTTAAAACTTTTCTCTGAGAATAATAAACTTTTCAGTAAGAAGTTGTACATTAAGTGTCGGGAAGATAACATATTTTTTGTACTTTGGTCTTGAGAGCACACATATTATAGGCATTTAAAAGTGCATTATGATAACTGACTAAATTAAATCTATATGTCTTCTGATCAGGAGAAATATTCTCTTGCTCTTTCACAAAATCCTATTTGACAAATATAATTGTTACATTAAAACTTGGACAATCTAGGACATATAATGATTGTTGAATCGGAGGCTTTTATATTCGATTGGAGGAAAGTGAGGATACGTTCAGTTCCATGGATCAAGAGCCCCTCAAAAGTATTAACACGCCTCCCTTCAACAAGCATAATTGAATTATTAAGTGCAAAATATTACTTTGCTATTCTGAAATTCAAAGTACCTTAATGGCATCTACACTTTTCATTAAAAATGCGAACTGTCCTCTTGATTAAAGAAGAGTTTCACCAGCCCGAGCCTTCTTTAGTCAACCACAAAAAAAAATGGTTGAAGGTGAAGAGGTGTTTGAGATGTTCAGTTCTTCTGCCTAAGTCGATGCGTTCAATAAGGAGCATGAATTATTTCTCAAAGCTGCATTCTTCAGGCATTGCTCCTTATATATATATCTTAGATTCAGTGGTAAATATGAAGTTGATTGGTTGAGGTTTAGCATACAGAATTTGCGATTGAAATTTTGGAAAATGTCTGTATTACTGAGTAGCGCAGTGCAGTGTTTTATGTACTGTATCTATGTACTCTGCAGTATTTAAAAACATTACTTAAGAAATCGTAATGACACGATTGCAATCGTGTCATTACGATTTCTTAAGTCATGTTGACGGCAGTGAAGGGACTTGAGATAGAGTTCGTCACGGCCACGCTAGCTGGAGATTCGTCTGTAAAAACTTGCATTTGTGGTCACAGAGGTGCCTGTGCTAACCTTCCTATGGTGTAGAAATATACCTAGTTGGATGAATCTTATTGTGGCTAGCTGGTCTAGTGGCTAACGCGACGGGCTGGAGTTTTGAGACTATGACCGCGGGTTCAATCACGGCCGGGGTATGGTTTAAAAACATTAACTAACTTCTCGCTTGTCAGATACTCTGATTACTTATATACTTTACTACTGAGATGCTACAATATCAACGAGGAAAGCCACAGAACATGCATTGTTTGGCCATGACAGTGTTCTTCCAGTGAACAAACTTCTGCCCAAAGGCGATATGATAAGGAACTGCTGGTGATATAAATGTGATGAAGGAAAGTTTACTGATGTTTCAGTGATTATCAAGATAGCAGCTAAGGATTGTTCTGAACTATGGCAGAAATCAATTGGAGACAGAAAGACTATTCCTATTATCAACCAGAAAACTATTGAGGAAAGATTGAGAAAATTTTACAGTAGAGGAATAGAAATTAAAAAGAACAAAAATGTTTCCCCCCCTAAAAAAAAAGCTACATTTCAGGATGAAATGAACGAGTTGTTTGATATATGTAGTTGTTTCTGTCTTACTGTCTCCTTTCAAGATGTAGAGCGCAAAATAAAGGAGTGTGACGGATACAACCTGGCCTGTAATTGTGATGAGAAAGTTCTTAAATGTGAGGTACAGTTCCTCCTTGACCAGAGAGGAGATAGGAAGATGAAAATTGGCGGTGTTAACATGACAGTAGCGAGGATGTGGGATAGCTGAAAAAGTAGTCGTTATGATTTTAAAGTTCAGTATTCCGATGTGGTTCCACATTCAGCTGCACCCTTATGTCACATCTGAACAGTGAAGAAAAGAAGATAGTAAAGAAGACTGTCCAAAGAAATTCTTACTTTGCTCGCACAGATCAGCTGCTTCTTGGTATGTGTGCTGGTGAAGACATGACTGTGAGAGACAAAGCTGTCTCAGTGATAAGAAAAAACAGGGAAGAGAATCAGCAGACTGAAGAAAGTACTGAGAGCTCTGATGAGGATGGAGAAGATTCTGCTGATGCTGTTGATGAGTACTTGTTAATCTACACTGATGATGAGGGTGACAGTGAAGATGAAGAGAATGACAATGTGGCTCTTGTTGTCAACTCAAGAAAAGTAGTGATTCCCAAATTAAAGTGGCAAGCAGATAACTATCATTCCAATATTGACTGGAAGACAAGAACTCAAACTGAGCCTCCATTCATTGCTTCTCTATCAGATTCAAAATTATTGAGGCTCCACTGGAGGTGCCCAAGTGGCCAAACAACACTCAGGTTGATAAATTAGACACATCTGCAACTCTTGGGATAGATACCCAAGAGTTGCACATGTGTCTAATTTATCAACATGTCGGTTCTCTGAACCATTCATCGACAACACTCAGGTTGTTGAGAGAGGGATAAAATTGATGACTGAAGCTTTGTACTGAAGTGACTGGACAGAAGGCAAGAGATGGAAATACCAGGCAGAGAATATTTTTCAGGAAAGTGATGCCCAGGTTCCGCACCACGAAAGACTTCACTTATAACTTGTAATAGTTTGAAATTAAGTAGCTGATGGTTGATATAACACATGTACATTTGATTATACAATCTTCACAACCAAAAATTATATAAACGTTGTACTCTTGATTATTATCCTGACAACCAATAAATAATAACTATTTGCTTTCAATGGTGTATAATTTGACGAGAAGTCGATGGCGATGCTGCAAGGTAAATGGGTATGAAATGTGCAGCTTGCATCTCTAAAATCTGCGTTTTTTTCAATGCTCCCTAGTGTTGAACATGTGGTGCAGAGGGAAGAGGGTGGATAACCCCTTCTTTGTGATCTTTCAGTGAGAATGTTGTCACAGAGTTTATCATATCGACTGTGGATGTACACTTAGGCGCTTGCAGCTGTCTGCGGTTTTTCCCACATAATGGTACCTGCAACTGAGTTCTCCATGAGAGAGGAATGTATCTACACTCACATAGCTAGGACTAAAACTCAAATCGGGAAAGTTGCGAATAAGAAATGCTTCAACCAGATGATAACTATGAAGGCTAGAAGTGTAAACATTTTTGACAGAGGACCAGTTAATTGAATGATGAAAATTCAGGAAATAATTGTGTAATTTTTTCTGCTATTGCACGGTATACTGAGACACAGGGCTAAATCATTTTTCACTTGAGAGTTATGAGGCTCATTCTGGGAAGGTTATATCTCAGGTAAGGTTGGTTGGGGTTTGACATGTGCTGATGTAGGACAACACCTTCTACCTAGTGAATTGAACTCAAGCAAAGAGTTAGATTCTCGTTCACCTTTGAACTTGATTGTAAACATCAAGAAAGGGTTGGAAGTATCTGGAATGACGTGGCCAAACAGCGAAGATATCAAATACGTAACGAAGTAAGGAGGACGTTCCTCCTTGAGAGTCTATCATGGTGAAAACTTTGTACATGGCACACCGGACAAAAAAACTAGCACTTAGTCGACTGTTTTGGGGTTTCATTCTGAGATGTTATCACACTTTAGGTAAGGCTTGGCTTTGGAATGTACTGAAGTTGGATAACACCTGATAACGTGTATATTAACCAGTGCATATATAATGACTACAACATCACCATCAACACAGTATTATCAACTAGAAACATTCATATTGTTTTAGTCATTATTCTCGCCAAAATTATCATCACTAAGAATAGAATCCCAAACATAATCAAAATCATCATCTCCTTCACCACACTCATTATAATTATTATAGCCACCATCTATGTGTAATGGGAGTGGAAACATTAAACTAAAATTAATGAAAATTAAAACAAGATATTCACCATTACTTCCATTCAACATTCAGTGTTCAGTTGATTGAGAGAACGAATCAGTATTCTGAAGCCTTTTCCTCACTCTGCACACGAGGGGAGACTGACATAAAATTACTAGACTCTGTTAAAGCAAATAGATAAGTACTGAGAGGAGGGAAGCGAGTAATCCCATCATTGTTCACGCCTTTGGGAGGGAGAGGGTGAGTAAGGTGTGTAATACTGTTATCATCAGCTCCTGTGTACATTGTGGGTGATAATGAAGGGATGAAGCATCACTGGACATATTCCTTTTACAGAGGCACCTTGCCACAGGTGTAAGACTTTTGATCTCGAGAACTGGAGCTACCCTGTAATTCTCTTGATCTAATTTAATTATCTCCCATTTCTCAGGAGCTGTATGACCCCAATGGTTTTAGCGCTTCCCCATAAAAGAAATAATATTTATTTAGGAGACATGCCTTTGCTGAGATCTAAACTGTATTGTGGGTAAAAAGTGAAGTTTTCATTTTTTAAATATTAGGTTGAATAATATGAATAATAAACCTAAATTAAACATTATAAGTTCGGCAACAATAAGTAAGACACATTCAGCAAATGGAGACTTTTATTAGTACAACATTTTATTTAAAAATTATTTTATCATGTTCATGATTCTTCGAATTTATAACATTTGTACAGTAATCAATTCAGGTGGCATTGTACTTGAGAATGACGGTCAAACTGTTGAATCTTGATTATCATATGTTAGGAAGTCGCTGCCTGTTTGTTCGTGGCATTGGGACGATGAAGAAATTTTGAGAAATATTGCTAAACTAATATAGAGCACTCTGTAAATATTACAACTTGCTTCCTTTTACACACAGCAAGACTACCACCCATCACAGCAGCTTAAGCTGAGATTCACATACAAAACAGTTAAAGATAGATCTTATGAACCTGCTAAGGAACGACTTAATAATATTTTTTGTTTCTTCAGTCTGACATTAGTTTAGTGTGTATATAACATGATATGTATGTAATACAGAAATCAGTATAATACTTCGGAAATGATTTAATTGCATTTTGAGGTAAATGAAAAAACTTGAAACTCATACAAGAAATTGTTAATGCTATAACGATAATAATAATAATAATAATAATAATAATAATAATAATAATAATAATAATAATAATAATAATAATAATATAATAATAATAATAATAATAATAATAATAATAATAATAATAATAATAATAATAATAATAATAATAATAATAATAATAGCAATATTAATAATAATAATAATAGTTAAATGTATTTCGGTCTCTAGTCGACCCGATAATGATATCCTCATTCTGCATAACCTGAGCCTCCTGCACGTCAGTGCACACGAAGATATTAGTGCAGAGTGCTGCACAAGTTTCAAATGCAGTAAAATATTAGTACTGAATATTCGAAGTGACTCAGATTTTGTGGAAAATCTCGGTGATTTCCCAGACAAACAGTTACAAACCTTCACTCAGTTTGAGGTAGACGGGGTGACCTGCAGCCCCACCCAAAGGAGAGCAACAATGCCTCCGTAGGCTACTGTATTACACACTACTCTTACACGTGTTTAAGCTAGTGATGTAAGTTAGCTATTTTAGCTTAGCATAGTAATTACACTACATACACATTAATATGGCTTTAGGTACTTCTTTTCCCACTAAGACCGCCCACAGGAGATGTGAGTAGTGCCTACGGACCCACTCACTCTACAAGAAGTGAGAGAAACTGAGCAACCTTGCCCATGACAACCTTGTGCAGTGAAGTGCATATCCGTTAACGCACACACGACCCGAACTAGTAACATTTCACTGCGATCAAGGATCTCCCGTTGATAGATCAGACAATTGTAGGTGACTCATAATAGGTATTTCAAAAATGTATCCACGGTCTCCATCACCACTCCTCGTGAGTATCTTGAGAGTAGTGAATACATTCATTCATTTTGGGGCCCGCGTGCAAAGGGTCTAGTCACTCCCTTAACAAGAAACCTTCGATTGCAACTGTCTATCAGCACACACACTGCCCGCTGTGTAGCATGGAGATTAGAGAGCACTGAAGAAATACAAATTTTACTGATGCAAGCTGCACTTTTCAGACATGATTTGTATGCTCGCAACAAACTTGTAAGCAAAATTTCAGACTATTTCATACCCATTTACCCTGCAGCATCGTGATCGACTTTTCGTCAAATTATACACCATTGGAAGCAATTAGTTATAATTTATTGGTTGTCAGGATAATAATCAAGTGTACATGGTTTATATCATTTTTGGTTGAGAAGATTGTATAATCAAATGAACATGGGTTATATCAATCATCAACTATTTAATTTTAAACTATTACAAGTTATTAGTGAAGCCTTTCTTGGTGCGGAACTTGGGCATCACTTTCCAGGATAATATTCTTTGCCTGATATATACATCTCTTGCCTTCTGTCCAGTTCCTTCAGTGCAAGCTTCAGTTATCAGTTTTATCCCTCCTTCAACAACCTGAGTGTTGTTTGGCCACTTGGGCACCTCCAGTGGAGTCTCAATAATTTTCAGAACTTGTTGATATGATAGAGATGCAATGAAAGGAGGCTCAGTTTTGAGTTCCGTCTTCCAGTCAATAATGGAATCACTACTTTTCTTGAGTTGTCAATAAGAGCTACATTGTCATTCTCTTCATTTTCACTGTCATCCTCATCATCAGTGTAGATTAAGAAGTCCTCGTCAACAGTATCAGCAGAATCTTCTCCATCCTTATCAGAGCTCTCAGTATTTTCTTCTGTCTGCTGATTCTCTTCAGTAATTTTTCTTATCATTGAGAGAGTTTTGTCTGGCACAGTCGTGTCTTCATCAGAGCACATACTAAGAAGCAGCTGATCTGTGTGAGCAAAGTAGGAATTTCTTTGGACAGCCATCTTTATTATCTTCTTTTCTTCACAGTTCAGATGTCTCATAAATTGCAGTGACTGGAAGACGTTCTTTGGACCGTGTCTGACATAATGGTGGAGTTTGATGTGGAACCACATTGGAACACTGAACTTTAAAATCATAACGACGACTCTTTTCAGCTCCTGAATGGGTCTTGCTGTTGCCACATACAACCTAAGGAACTCACTCCACACACGGTGAATCTGGTTCAAGAGCAACCAAGTCATCATCAACCATACCTGTGATCCCTCCTTTGCAAATCCTATACAAGTATTTCTGATCCCAGGATAGAACCTCTGCCACTTTGTCATTCAGAGCAGGAAAATCAGTAAAACTGACTGGCTGAAAAGCAACAACTGGCAGCTCAGACAGAGGATCCTTGATTTGCTTGCTAATTGGACCTGTCCAATTCTCAGGACCATTTGGCTTACCGTCAAGGTGGTAGAAAACAGCCTGGAATGGAAGCTCATTTCCATGAAACTGACAGATGAAATAATGGACCAGATGACCAAGCAACATTTCAAGATGATGAATGACTCCATTCTCAGCTCCGACATTTATGTTGGTTCTGTCACAACCAAAACATGCAACAGGCTACTGAGTTAACTCTGTTCCACCAGAAATGTATAGATAGTCTTGACAATCTCCTTTCCATGGCCTGACTTAGGAGTCACATGAGTGAGATATTCAGTGCCGGGCTCCACCAAGATGACGTAATGATCTTTCACCACTATCTTCGGATTCCATTTCTTGGTCTTCTCATTATATGTCAGGTCTTCTTACCATCTTACCATCAAAATACAGTAATGTGATATTTTCCAAGTTTGCTTTCTCATTTTCTTGCCTCTCCATTTAATATTTGTGTCTGGCATCTCGCAACTTCTGTGGTCCAGTAACTTGACTTTTGTTGTTTGTGGTGATAATGTCATAGTCCACTATGGTGGCAGTAGCTATGGCAGCTACAGCATAATCACTGATCAAGTATCGGTCACATGTGGCTGCCAGTGTGGGAAGTCTTGTTCTGTAAAAGGACAAGTGCAACTAATGTGACATTTTATTGTGGCAACGTTTCGCTCTCCAGGAGCTTTGTCAAGCCGTTACAAACAGTACATGGACACAGAGGGTATATATAGGCTCAGAGTGAGGTGCAATACTAGTGGTAGTAGTAGTAGTAATGGTGATATAAGTAATAGTAGTAGTAGTAGTAGTAGTAATACAATGTGTTAGAACAAATAACTTGCACATGAGTCCTTTACTATTACTGGCTGCATCGTGCACCTCTTTCACCGTGACTCTGTCCCACATCCTCGTTACTGTTGTTAGGTGAGACACATATGCAACAGTTAGGTATCTTTATTTCGAAACGTTTCGCCTACACAGTAGGCTTCTTCAGTCGAGTACAGAGAAGTTGATAGAAGCAGAAGATACTTGAAGACGATGTAATCAGTCCATCACCCTTGAAGTTTTGAGGTGGTCAGTCCCTCAGCCTGGAGAAGAGTATTGTTCCATAGTCAGACTATGGAACAATGCTCTTCTCCAGACTGAGGGACTGATCACCTCAAAACTTCAAGGGTGATGGACTGATTACATCGTCTTCAAGTATCTTCTGCTTCTATCAACTTCTCTGTACTCGACTGAAGAAGCCTACTGTGTAGGCGAAACGTTTCGAAATAAAGATACCTAACTGTTGCATATGTGTCTTACCTAACAACAGTAAGTATTTTATACCATTTTAATGTTCATCCTCGTTACTGTCATGTCAACACAGCCAATTTTCATCTTTCTATCGCCTCTCTGGTCAAGGAGGAATTGTACCTCACGTTTAGGAACTTTCACATCTCAGTTACAGGTCAGGTGATAACCGTCACACTTCTTTATTTTGCACCCTACACCTTGACTGGAGGCAGCAGTACAGAAACAATCACATATGTCAAACAACTCGCTCATTTCGATCTGAAATGTAGCATTTTTGGAGACATTTTTGTTCTTATTAAGTTCTATTCCTCTACCGAACAATTTTCTCAATCTTTCCTCAATAGTTTTCTGGTTGATAATAGGAATAGTCTTTCTGTCTCCAATTGATTTCTGCCATAGTTCAGAACAATCCTTAGCTGCTATCTTGATAGTCACTGAAACATCAGTAAACTTTCCTTCATCACATTTATATCGCCAGCAGTTCCTTATCATATCGCCTTTTGGCAGAAGTTTGTTCACTGGAAGAACACTGTCATGGCCGAACAATGCATGTTCTGGGGCTTTGCTCGTTGACACTGTAGCATCTCAGTAGTAAAGTATATAAGTAATCAGAGTATCTGACAAGCGAGAAGTTAGTTAATGTTTTTAAATACTGCAGAGTACATAGATACAGTACATAAAACACTGCACTGCGCTACTCAGTAATGCAGGCATTTTCCAAAATTTCAATCGCAAATTCTGTATGCTAAACCTCAACCAATCAACTTCTTTTTTGGCCCTGAATCTAAGATATATATAAGGAACAATGGCTGAAGAATCCAGCTTTGACCATAATTTCAGTGCTCCCTAATGGAGATAAGAATATATTAATTAAGGTATCAAGGGATGAGACGGCAGGTTCCTAGCCTGGAACCCACACTAAATATGGATCACTAACATAACAATCATTAACAAACAACCAACCTCTATTCTACACAGTTTGGCATTCACAAGTTATCACAGGGACACTAATATCCCTATGTCTCTAATAAAATAGGCAAATTTGGAAATACCTGGTCAAAAACTAATTCAATTTTTTGCCAATCTGAAGAGGCATTTCAGAGATAGATATTTTAAAATATGCCATTGTTCGGCATATTCATTAACGAGTGATCAGTGTTGAAGAATGAAGCCAATTGGATAAGGCTATCAGAATTTCAATTTTCCCAATATCTTCCGAACTGAAAAA
>NC_091299.1:49012732-49030232 GCF_038502225.1 Cherax quadricarinatus | reverse complement strand
ATACAGGTTTTTATAGATTTAATATTTTCGGTAGATCTTGCACTCATTCATAAAAGAAATGGAGTTATTTCCTATATTAACAACGATCTACGAGTTTTTAAACCCAAACACATCATGGAGAAGCATATAACTCCGTTTATATTTAAATTCTCAATAACAATAATGCAATCATAACCAGAGACGTAAATCATCACTCCAAAGACCATGCCTAGCTCTTCTAGGGCAGGGTAGGTGCCTGAGCCGAGCTTACAGCTCACAAGACTGTCATTCCCATTAGCCCCCTTGGGGCGGGGATGGCAGACCATAGAGGCCTAGCTTCTCCCTACGAGAAGCTAGGCCTGGGGAGAGTTGGTCCCTAAGATGAGGGGGTACTTGTGCCTCCTCCCATGGGAAACTTAGGTCTCAGACACTCCCTAGAGAGGGAGCCAAGGCCGGGCCACCACTTGGAAAAAAACCCGGGCAGGGAGAATACAGGCGAATCTTTAATAATAATAATAATAATTACTCCAAATATAATAAGGAAAACGACGCCCTTCTCTATGATTTAATTAAATCAGTAACCAGGGAGGAAGTTATGGCCTAGGGTGGCAGTCGCAATGGAAGGAGTGTACCCGATGTACGCATGGGAAGACATTTGGGGTCGATTAAAAGGGTTACGCATCCGGCCTCGCGTGAGGGAGGTAATGTATAGGTTTCTTCACGGAATATTGCCGTCTGGGGTTGTATTACGAAATAGGCGAATAAGGGAGGGTGGGGAGTGTCAGGTTTGTGGGGTAGATGAATCAGCTTTTCACGTAGTTTATTTTTGCGAAAGCCTAGGGGTTGTGCGGGAATGGTTAGAGAAAGTAATCCGGTACGTGGGGGGGGGAGGGGGGAAGGGCTGTCGGTTTTGAGAGCGCTCAGTTTAGATGTAGGTGGGGTAGTGGTAAAGGTTCAAAGAGCAGTGGCTTACTTAGTGGTTGATTTCGTGTTTATATCATGGGCAATGAGAGACAAAGGGGCGGAGGAACGTAGGATGGCCATAGCAGCATCCTTTTATAGAACAAAGTGTCGCAACAGGGAAATATGTTGTAGGAGGTGGGAGAGGGATTTCTCGAAGGGCTATAGGGACGTTCTTTTGAGGGATTTATGGACTTTATAAGCGGTCAGGGGCATGAACGGGCTGGCCTTCCCCGGGGGGGGGGGTTGTGTGTGTTGCAGAGGTCGATTGTGTGTGTGTGGAATTGTGTGAGGAAGGATGTTGAGGTGAGTTTTGAGTGTGACACATTAAGAGGTGTGATAGGTTTTCTCCAATAGGATTAACGCCAATTGTTTGATAATCTACTGTTTTATTATACATATCGTGTGTGATAATATTGATTTACGGTAATGACATTGTAATTTGGAGATTTGCTATAATAATTGCATGTATTTGCTTCAACTTGTTTCTAGGTGCCTTGCACTTCATAGTGTTGACGCTGTGATCATGAACGGTGTCCAGAGATATGCTGTGATATGTTTGTATTAATGTCTGTGCATTATTGTTCGTCACTGGTGATCTGCAATTTTCAGTTTTGTTTTGAGAGTAAAGAGTTTAATGCACGTCAGATAGTGTAAATAAAGTTGGGCAACAGTGGTGTTATAGGTTTTTGTGGTTAGGTGTGTGCTAGGCACAGTATTTATGTGTTACTTATGTCATGGTTATATTTTATATTGTATTGTACTGTTGTCAATAGCACTATGTTATGTCCATATAAGCTGTATAGAGCTTGAATGTCATAGTTGAAGCTGTGTTATTTGTTTTTAACGTTTGGAATTGCATGTTTAAATGTGTAGAAGCTTACATGTGTTGGGTTTTTGAGACTAAGTTTATACCTATGGCTTTGTAGTAATTTTGTATGTCTTTGTGACTTTTCTGTATCACCATTGTTGTGTGATACATATTGTTATGTAACTGAACCATTAGGACAATTACATAAATTAATGTTTTGATCATTGCTGTGTGACATTAGATTAGGTAACATCCATTGTTTGTAGTATGTTAGGTTGTAAATAGTGGGGTGGTTGGATAACCACGGGGGGGGGGGGAGATACGTCTGTGTATATGTTCAGTGCAATGAATTTATGGTCTGTAGTCGATTATTAAGCACCATTTCGAGGGATGTGTATATAAGTGTTGTTCATATTGTGTAATTCTGTTGGGTAGCTCCAACAGGTTTGGGTTAAGTGATAGGATGTGGGAACAGAGGGGGGAGGGTGGTTGTACCCACACGGAGTTGTAAGTGTGGTGTGTAATGTTAGCTGTCGGTAGGATTGGGTTAATTTTATAGCCCTACGTGAGTTTATATATTATATTTTTGTAATGTAATGTTTTAAATAAAACATTAAAAAAAAAAAAAAAAATCTTCCGTTTTCGCTACTTCAAGATCCTGTCGTTATTTCACCTTCTCTTTCCACCTGAGATATCTGAAGAACTCTCATAAGTTACTGATGAAGCTGTCTTTAACTGTTTCTAATAATTATCTTGCTTTCTCCATATAATTGTAGCTAGTTAACATATTCTTCAAAGTTACGGGCAATTTCAACTTTTTGTATACATTACGATCTTTGCCTGTGATTCACTTAGTTGTTTTATCACTCAATCTGTTTTTCTTTGAGTATAATGTCTTTCGATATATTGTATAAAAGATTTTAAATAATTCCCACTCCAGAGTTTACATTTAGCTCTTATATCCAGTCAAGGTTACCCATATTTCTGAGTATGTTATTAATGTTTGCTGCTCACTGGCTCTAGGACCTATCATATTCTAAAGTAAACTTAAAAATCTGGGTTGGACAACATCCAGTACGTATATTGTTACCACGAGTGGCTGACGAGACAACTTCCCTTAGGAAGCTGTTATCAGACATGGTTGCAAGGCTCTAAGCTGATTGCTCTAATGATACATTGTTCCAGTCAACAACTGCAGTATTATTCTTGTTGAACTTCATTTTTATAATTATTATGATTATGTAGAAGTACTAAATGTGTACGGGTCATATAGTAAATGGAGAAAAGTAAATAATCAGACTCAGACCAAGGAAACAGGGAGAGTTTCACCCGCATGTTTCTCGGATCTCTGACCATCATCAATAGACGCAACAACTCCTCACCATCTCTCAAATCCTGTCCCTTCCACCATCTCCGAATATCTCCCTGCAGCATCCCCAACCCTCCACTCCCCTCCCCCCGAACCCTTAGAAACCCATGTTTCACATATACACACTTCAACCTTCTTTCCAAGTTAATTAACCCCAGCCCTCCCAAGGCCACCGGAAGTGTTACCACCTACCTTTTCAACCAATCGCATCCCGAACCCCAGATAAAACGGAAAACTCTGCTCAACAATCTCCAGACATCCCCATACACCAAAGGGTACAAAGCTGCCACATGCCATATTTTGCTGTACAACAGCACATTGACCACAATGACCCTCTGGTGTAGCATAAGATGTGTCGGCTGCAATCCTGACAATCTTCCCAATACCCTATCTACCACACCCTTTGAATTAACATCCCTCGCCATCTGAGCATTACCCATATACACAATTCCACAAATTTTCACCCGGTCCACGACACACCACCTCACCCCCCCACCCCCGCCCTCCCACCCATCCCATTCACCCAATCTCATGAGCTTGGATTTATGCACATTCACTGCCATACCTGTTGCCATCCCAAAAACATCTATAACTCTCTCCAGACCCTCCAACCCCTCCCTCCCACTCACTAGGACAGTTGTGTCATCAACATAACCTATGATACCGGGACTCCCACCTCGTATATCCTCCCTTACCCCCTCCTGTATGCACCTTTCCACTGCCCTATAAAATGGATTCTGTAAATATGCAAATAATATCTGTGACAACTGGCAACCCTGCCTCAATCCCCTGCCCATTTTCACATGCAACCCCACCCTCCCATTAAGCTGTACACACATCCCGGCTCCCTGATATAAAGTACGCGCCCAATTTACAATGTCCTCCCCGAACCCCTGCCGCTCCATGATTCTCCACAGAGCCTCCCTCTCAACACTGTCATATGCCGTTCTCCAATCCAACGCCAATACCCCTCGTTCCCCCTTTCGCAAACCCTCAATAAACCTCCTAATAACCCCATGCCCCTCATACATTGATCTCCCCGGAATCCCATATTGACCCCTCACTATTACCTTGCCAATGACTTTCTTTATACGATTTCCCAAAATTTTTGCAAAAAGTTTGTAGTCTGCACACATGAGTGATATCATCCGGTAATCTCTCACCGTGCACTGACTTTCACCCTTTGGCACCAAAACTACTAGCGCTGTCGCTTGCAACGGTCCCAAAGCACCCCTATCTTTTATGATATTAAATAATTGCAACAAAAAGTCTTTTAATACTCCCCAGTGCTGTATGTAAAACTCTGCAGGCAGCCCATCTATTCCCGGCACCTTATCCCTGCTCATACTCATTCAAGCCGTCCACGCCTCTTCCTCCACAATAGGCCCCTGTAACTGTTCCCTGTCATCCCTGTCCAGCACACACTGCACCCATCCCCCCATTTCGCTTAAAGCCCCCTCTCTCACTCCCACACTCCTCATATATGCTCTAAGCCAAGCATCAACATACCCTACCATCCCCTCTGTTGTCACCAAATCTTGTCCCCCCTATACCCCTCGATGTCCTCAAGAACCCTGAAACCCACCATTTCCATTGCAACGCGCCGGCGCCCCTGCCCTCGCAGGACACACGCCGGTGGTCTATCACCCCACATGACCTCCTCCAACCCCCCTAAAACCCTTGCCGCATCAAACCTCTCGTTTTGCACTTCCATTAGGCGTTCCTTCACTCCCTCTATGTCAGCCACTGCGGCTCCCATCCCCCCCTTCCTCTCATAATACTCCCTTAACTGCCCCTCAAGATACCTAATAAGCCCATAAGCCAACTGATTCTCGTGCCATCCCTGTCGTACATAGAACTCTCGAATCCTCGTCTTTGCTGTCACATCCCACCATCTCAACACATCTCCATTGACTTCCATCCCCTCCCACAAGCCTTTCCACCATTGTGCAAATAGGACCCTCCCCTCAACATCTTGAAGCAACTGAACATTCAATTTCCAATAACTCTTATACCTGTTCGGCCGACCCTCCCATCCCAAATCCACCAAAACACCTCTATGATCGGAAAAAAAACATCCAAAACCCTTACACTCCGCACCACTGCTTTCCTTGTCACGTATATCCTGTCCAGCCATGCAGCATACCCTTGCCTCACAAAAGTGTGCTGCACCTCCCACGCCGCTCCCCCTCCACATCCACCAACCCCACCCCAGTTAACAGGTCCCTCAGAACACCAGGACAATATCCTGCTCCCCTAGGTCCCACATCCCTGCGGCGTATGACGCAATTCCAGTCCCCTCCCACCACAGCTAATGCTGGAAGCGACCTTAAGTGATACACCAACACTTCACGTACAAACTCATTCTTCACTCGACTGTCCCCCTCCGCCGGACCATAAACACACACAAAAGACATCTTATCTCTCCCCCACGTCCCATCCACTCTTATAACCCTCCCCTCCCCCACTCCTCACAATGATGTACAGTAAACGGGCTAGCCTCCCTCACCAAAATAGCCACCCCTCCTTTCAATCTTGTTGAGTGTGCTGCATATACAGTATACCCCTAAATCATCAACATACAACCCAGCTTGTGGTTGTGCTCTTGCACAAACACAACATCTACACCATACCTAATGAACAGCTCATGAAACCATACACACTTCCTATAATTTCTCAGACCATTAATATTTATAGAGACTCTTGAATTTGTCAATGGAGGTTTCTTTAACATCCTGCACCACCTTTATCCCCCTTCCCCTTTATATGCCCTTGATCTTCAATCACCATTCTGTGATCTGCTTTCATATGCCCCTTGCCCCTGGACCCCCCCGGTACATGCTCAACCACATCAGCCCAAACCTTTCTGCCCGAACGCTGTGCCGGAGTGAGCACATCGTCCATGTCCGAGGGCACTGCCGCTCTCTTCCGTGACTCTCGAGCCTTTCTCCCCGCCTCCACCCGGAAGCCATCCCCGTGCACTTCCGCCACCACTGTGCCAATTTGCAACCCAGCCTCAACATGGGTCTCTGACATGCCTCTTCCCCTCTCACCACCTGGAACCCCAGCAGTATCCAGGGCACCCACAAGCCCCTCAACTGTTACCTCTCCTGGGGTCCCTAACAGGTCGTGGAGGACTGAATCAATGGTAGCCTCCACGGTCCTGTCCTCACCAAGCGACACCACATCTCTTGTCTCCGGAGCCTGCCCGGCAGCGCATGACTCTCTCGGAAGAATTACACACTCTTCCTCCCTCAAGGCATCCTCGACCTCTGCACTCCAAGCCTTGTTCAAGGAAATCGACTCAGGTCGTGCCAAATTCAACGTCGCAAGGTCTTCTGATGCCTCCTTATGCTGCTCATCAGCCTGTGTACCCTGTCGTTTAACACACTGCGCAGCAATGTGATCATAGGCACCGCATAAGCGACAGGTACGTCGTTGCCCTGTGTAAGTCACCATTACTTGAGTCCTGAAGTCTTCTAGGAAAACATAGGAAGGAATAGGATGCCTCAATGTCATTTTCAAGGAAAAACTTCCTTCAGGCATCCCAGCATATGAACCTTCCTTCCACTTCCCCAATGTCGCCATATGAACAGTCCCAAACTTCTCGAAGATGGCACGTAGGTCTGCCTCATCAGCCTCAAAGGGTACATTCCTGATCTTCACCCACGTATAATGGCGGGACACATCATGTAGCCTTACCGTCACTGCAGGATTCACTGGTACACAACGATCTTGGAACCTGGCGACTATGTCCTCGTATACACTTGCATTGCGAAATTTCACAAAAATTCTATATGCCCCGTTCAAGGCTACACCATACAGCTCTTCGTTGGCAATGCCGTATGTGTCCCTGATGATGGCAGGTAATAAAACTTGAGCTGAGTGGGCATGCACAGCCCCACGCACCACTTCTATGCCGATAGTGTTTACCCTTCTTTTATATCATTTTAATGTTCACCCTTCTTGCCTGCTGCGCTATTTTGAGAAAACCAAGTTGTCACCGGCTGACAGCAGAGGGCAGGCTCAGCTCACGTCCGCTCGTCCCAGAGGTTGAGCGACGAATGATACGGAAGAATTAAGAAAAAAAAACATCAGAGACAGTCTCAACAGTAAACAAAACCATCACTCAGCTATGTGTCCACAGCTCAGCTCGACACCAACATTAGTAGGCAGCAAAATTGTTATTAATTTCCTGAATCTTACGAACTATATATTAACCAGATTAGAAACCTTTTCATATTAAAATACTTAGAAAACTGAATATTAATAAAATAAGAAGATCAGAGGAACTGCCTGTGAGAATTATAAAATTACTTAAATACCAAATTGCGCACCCACAACCGATAATATTTAACAAATCATATGAAGAAAGGTTTAACAATATATTATACCATAATTCAAGATGGGAGACAAGACCAGTCCCTTTAACAATCACCCCATTATTTTAACAGCAGTTTTAGAAAAATAGAGTCTTATAAGTGACATGATAAATTTTGTGGAAAATAATGAATAAATAACAGGAAATAAGCGTAGTTTTCACAACAAATGATGATATTTAAATTTCCAAAAAGCGGTCAACTGTATAGCTCATCAAAGATTGCTGGTCATAGTGACAGAGTATGACATAGTAAGAGATATACTTCATGAGTGGACTGGCGACAGGCTCACTAATAGGAAACAGCCAATGGCACTGCACGGTGAATTATGTGAGTTAGTCGTTAAGAGTGGAGTTCCTCAGTATGTAGTTCTTGGCACAGTTCTTTTCACAGTTTATATAAACGTTATTGATAT
This sequence comes from Cherax quadricarinatus, assembly GCF_038502225.1. NCBI lineage: Eukaryota > Metazoa > Arthropoda > Malacostraca > Decapoda > Parastacidae > Cherax > Cherax quadricarinatus. Next base: position 49,022,319 of record NC_091299.1, on the reverse strand, counting down.
ATGGCTAACATCAGTCAGCAAAATATCATGTCATAAAATTTGGGAAAAAATACAACAAATAAAGGCAATATTTGATGGATCTTGTCTGTGGCCTGAGACGTAGAAATAAAGATTCAGTGTTAAGTATGAAGTAATGTATTTTGGATATAAATCTCAAAGATCTGATCAAAATGTTTGGATACAAAGAACTGAACTATTCCAACCATTGCTTCTTTGAGATCAGCAAAGCGAAAATCAAATACTAAGACTCATAGCTAGAAATTTCGTATACATTACCAAAAACAATATTAAGTCTCTGTAATGTAGCTGTTATTCTACACATTGAATATTCTACCCAGTGTTGGTGTACAGATATTAAAAAAAATGAAAATAGACTTGATAGAGTACAGAGAAGAGCAGTTCAAGTCGTAAAATCTCAAAGAAACTATATGAAGAAATACTCTTACGAAAGCAGCTGTTCGACACCTATGGGTTTAGAGCTTAAAGTAATTAGTATTCTTTGAAAATGGAAACTGCGAGATGTCACTGAATGAATAATATGGATATTGGTTTTGATACACTCAAACATGACAACTGTTTGAAATGTAGAGTAAATAACTCGAGATAATAGAACAAAAAACTTAAAGGAAAGAGATGCAACGCAAGCATCAGTAAATTAAAAAAAAAATTATCAATGAAAGTATCCGTTGATGGTGTAAGTGGTAATAATAATGAAGAATTTAAGAAGCAGCTAAACAAGCTGTTCAGATGTTTCGAATTTATCCAGATACTTTGTTAGAGTTACAGTGGTCAACAGAGTCCCGTTGTTTGTTCAGAAAGTACGATGCTGCTGGCAAGATGACAGGAGGAAGTGGAGGGTGGAGAGAGTCTTCCTCTATACTCTTCTAATGTCATTTCGACAGATTTAGAGGAAGCATGAATGTACCTTGAGCTTTTCACCAGATAACCTTGACATGTTTCCCTATGTACTTACTCATCATGGGTATCTTACTCACCTAACGCCTTTCATTCATTTTGAGCACCTTTCTCAAGATGAATAAAAGGCGCTTCTAACTCATTATGAATGTTTAGCTCATAATGAGTGTCTTATTCATCTTAGGTATCTTAATGATCTTGGCTGTCTTAACCATTTTTAAGTATTGACTTAACATCTGCATCTTACTTATCCTGTACGTCTTAAATTTCAAAAGTGTCTTAGTTAATGTCAGCAACATCTATGTGTGCGAGAAGCAGAGAGAGTATGTTGCCACCTTTCCCCTTGAATTATCAGTTGTGTGAAGATGGGAAGAATGAGAGTGGTGGGCCACCAAGAGCCTTCCTGAGCCACCACGAGTGTGGACAGTAATGAACGAGGATGGTGGGCAGATGGACAACAAAAATTGACGATGGTGGATCTCCACAATCACAGGACGCAGTAATGACAAAAAGCATTCCTGAAGTTTAGGAATTTCACGTATGAATTTTTGGGTATGATAATTTTTTTCCTTTTTCTAGTTGAAGGCATGATTCTCAGAATGATTTATATCCAATGAAATGACATGTTAAACATTATTGCCAAAATAGAAAATCTTCCTTTTGAATGCTGACTGAAAGATGACATACAGCTTTAGAGCTTATCCTCCCTAGTAACATGCTTGAAACCAGTTATTGCTAGAGTACAACTCATTTTACATTCTCTGCACATTCTGTCATGTGCTAAAACTATCTTCACACTTAACTGCATCGTTCCCTTTTACTCCCAGTACTCATTTCCGTACTTCTCCAACACATTTCCAACACTTAAGTTTTACCAGCGTGAGAGTGACAAGGAAAGCGGCAACATAGTGAGTGAATTATATGAATGAGATTTTTTCTAAAGTAAAAAAATTCCTTAGAGTAGGGAGTAGAGCAGGTGCTACCCAGGGCAGGTGCTTCCCAGGGCAGGTGCTACCCAGGGCAGGTGCTACACAGGGCAGGTGCTACCCAGGGCAGGTGCTACCCAGGGCAGGTGCTACACAGGGCAGGGGCTACCCAGGGCAGGGGCTACCCAGGGCAGGTGCTACCCAGGGCAGGTGCTACCCAGGGCAGGTGCTACCCAGGGCAGGTGCTACCCAGGGCAGGTGCTACCCAGGGCAGGTGCTACCCAGGGCAGGTGTTACCCAGGGCAGGTGCTACCCAGGGCAGGTGCTACCCAGGGCAGGTGCTACCCAGGGCAGGTGCTACCCAGGGCAGGGGCTACCCAGGGCAGGTGCTACCCAGGGCAGGTGCTACCCAGGGCAGGTGCTACCCAGGGCAGGTGCTACCCAGGGCAGGTGCTACACAGGGCAGGGGCTACACAGGGCAGGGGCTACCCATGGCAGGGGCTACCCAGGGCAGGGGCTACCCAGGGCAGGTGCTACCCAGAGCATGTACTACCCAGGGCAGGTGCTACCCAGGGCAGGTGCTACCCAGGGCAGGGGCTACCCAGGGCAGGGGCTACCCAGGGCAGGTGCTACCCAGGGCAGGTGCTACCCAGAGCAGGTGCTACCCAGGGCAGGTGCTAACCAGGGCAGGTGCTACCCAGGGCAGGTGCTACCCAGGGCAGAGGCTACCCAGGACTGGTGCTACCCAGGCCAGGGGCTACCCAGGGCAGAGGCTACCCAGGGCAAGCGCTACCCAGGGCAAGCGCTACCCAGGGCAGGGGCTACCCAGGGCAGGTGCTACCCAGGGCAGGTGCTACCCTGGGCAGGTGCTACCCAGGGCAGGGGCTACCCAGGGCAGGTGCTACCCAGGGCAGGTGCTACCCAGGGCAGGTGCTACCCAGGGCAGGTGCTACCCAGGGCAGGTGCTACCCAGGGCAGGTGCTACCCAGGGCAGGGGCTACCCAGGGCAGGTGCTACCCAGGGCAGGTGCTACCCAGGGCAGGTGAACAAAACATCTACTTTCTCTGTCAGCATCATTTTCAAGACCATCGCTCCAGCGATCATTCTTCATTAGACAAATTCAGACTTATTCTGTCGTCACTAATTAAATCTAATTAAATGAGGTCCGAACTCTGTTTGAGGAGTAATAATGCACTCTCCTGCCTTAGTATAATTTATGGCAACACATAGCAAATAAAATCAATAAAAATCTAGCATCCCATAGGACTTAAAATGTTTGTTTGAAAGAAGATAATAAGGTCCTGGAAAATTTCTTTACTAATCTTATTCTTCCAGGATCGTGATGAAGAACTTATTTTTCACACAAAAAATTAGTTTTATGATTCAAATTATTTTTTCTCGTTATTCTGTAAAGTTTTTCCTATTCTGCATCAACGTTATAATTACTGTTTTTCCGTCCGATCTATGTTACTTTTAAAAGCCGTGCCTCTGCTTCCTTCATCCCCTGCTAGTCCCTCACCATTCCTGTTCTTCTTCAAATTACCATACAACCCTCGCTTTCCCTCTAAATTGTCTACACCATCTACATACTCGAAACTCCTTTTTCAGTGGTTCGTGCAGGTCAGGCATTTCGAAGCACGAAGAGATTTCAGGCCGAGTGGAAAGACAGGGACAAAGAGAGAGAGAGAGAGAGAGAGAGAGAGAGAGAGAGAGAGAGAGAGAGAGAGAGAGAGAGAGAGAGAGAGAGAGAGAGAGAGAGAGACAGACAGACAGTCAGACAGACAGAGACAGAGGGAGAAAAAGAGAGGGCCGGGGGGGGGGGGAGAAATAGCAGAACATGTAGTCCCTGGTCACAAAAAGAATAGTAGAGCGGAAATCGGCAAATGCAGACTAGTGTCACTCCTGTCAATCATTACCAGAATTCATGAGACGATATCCCGACAAATGATAGCAATTTCTTACTACCACTCGCTTCTTTGTGACCATCAGTATGGCTTCGGAAAATGTTCTACTACTGACTTACTGTTAAACCTCTCCCCTAATGTGGCACTAATCACTGAATGAATCCAGTATCAGATGTGTAGTAGCAATGAATGTTTCGGAGGCTTTCGACCGAGTATAGCAACACGAGCTCTTGGTAAAACTGTAAGAACTAAGTGCCTATTGCTCTGCACTACACCTACGTAGTTATTATCTTGAAGATAGATCTCTAGCAGTAGTTTTTAAATGTCATTGTTACACAGGAAAGATTACTTGGTCCATTGTTATAGAATACGTACTTCAATGTTAATTTTCACCTCATCCCAGAATCCAATGCATATGAAGGTCACTGAAAGCTGACATTTACTTATTCAAGAGAGGAAATGCCAGCTGCTCTCAGCTACATCAATCACCAGTTTACAGCTATATTAATCTGAGGAAAACGATGATAAGTTACATTTGCGTCTGAGAAAAACAAGTGATTATAGTCTGGTGGCCTGGTGGCTAACGCATCCGCTTCACATGGCGAGGGCCTGGGTTCGATTCCCAGCTAGAATAGAAACATTGGGTGTGTTTCTTTCCACCTGTTGTCTATGTTCCCCATCAGTAAAATGGGTACCTGGGTGTTAGTCGACTGGTGTGGGTCGCATCCTGGGACACTGACCTAATTTGCCCGACATGCGGAGCACAATAAGGGGTTTTCTATATAGTAGTATGTCATTGTTGTCAGCTAGGCCTGTATATCTTGTACATGTACTTGTAGTAAATAAAGACAAAGATATCATAACGTTAATGCTAGAGCAGTGGCAAGAATGAATGGAAGAGTGCTGGAGACCGTGGATGAAATCTGACTTCAAATTGTTCAAGGGAAACCGCATGGTTAATCTTACAAGCTAGGCAGCCAAGAAGCTAAAATAACTAACACGCTCGACAGTAGAAGATGTAAGACTCTATAAAATGAACAAGTGCGTTCTCTCCTTAAGTATACGCGACTTTGTTGGATTGCCTGTCCCACGCCTCATCTCCGTCTGGTAGACTGAATACAAGAACAGACCAGGACTACTTTTCTCTCACCTGCTCCCGGCCTGGATAGATCTGTCATTTCAGGAGAGCCTTCAATACCGGAGAGCTGTGGGTGGTATTACTGTTATGTACAAAGTCAATGTTGTCAAAGTATCACACTTGGCTCCACTGCGAATAGACAGCATCTACAAACAAGAATGGCAGCAAACCACAACTACATTGGCTGTTCTCTTCTCGAGAATATCATCGATTCATTCAACAAAACATTGGTAAAGCTTCTGAGAGCGATATGTAAGCTAAGAAAAGTTTCCTACCGTTACAATACTCTCACATTCTCTGATATATGATAACAATTTTACAAGTAATGAAGTGATACTGCAATATACTATCATTACTATTAAAAAAATTCCTGTGCGGTTTATGGGTTTCATAATGGATTGAGGGAACAAACTAGCTAGTAACAGAAATTAATATTCAATTGACCTCAGTGTTAGAAAATTGCATAAACGGGTCTCTTTAAGGTACCATAAACATTCCTAGGCTCATAAAGATACTAGAAAATTCCATTTATTCTGTATAGGAGAGAAAGCAGAGGCAAGAGTTAGATTAATATTGAAGTCATTTTGAATCATTCAAAGTTGTTCTATAAGCTCTGATATATACCCTACAGTGGAGTAAGACGTCCTGCGTGTTCTTTTAATCTGGTTTTTCAATGTTCAGATGCTTGTTTTGACAGACTGAGGTCACGTATCAGATCAGTGAGTTCTTCTTGGAAGAACTGCTGGCTTCTTGAAAAGATTACTTCATATTCACTCCCTCTGCTATCATCTGTGTTAGACCCTAAACACTGAGTTTCTTCATCTGACAACGGAAGGTCAGGCAGTGTTGTAAAACACTGGTATGGGAACATCTTTGCTGTGTGGCACAGGTCTCCTTGCTGACTACAAATTAGGATATTCCCACTTGACATTCTTGTATCGATTGAAACCTTTCACATTCACAATACAGAAATACCAATCGTCGTGGTAGATTTTCGGCTGTCTCCACACCATAGGCACACCCAAGTTTAAACGTTTCCTTTGCCTATTTTTTTCACTGTCGTAAGTACTCAAAACAGGTTTTGCAAAATATATGGGAAATCCAAAACTTGTTTTGTTTGCTAATTTCCACTCAAAAAAAAAAAAAAAAACTAGATAAGCTTGTTTAACAAAATCTTTGATGTTTTTTTCTTTGTTTTTGCAAAGAGTATTCGTCACAAGTGTAGTAAAATGCACTTGGATTGTTTAAGCAGACTCTTCGTGAAGAACTCATGTTTATCTGGAAAAAATAACAAAATAATAGTTACAGTAATGTCAAGTGGCCGATCTTGATACAACTCCTTTCGTTAAATATTAAATCATTTAAAAATAAAATTCAAATCTTTGTTAAAACTATCTGTATATACAAAGTGTCCCTACATATACATATACACGTGTTATAGCTAAATTCCCTGTAGGTAGGTAGAGTAGGTATGGAATATCTCACAAACTAGAACATATTTGAAAAAAACTACTGCTACTTTTGAATTCATCAACCAAAAATACCCTGAATACCTTCAAATATAGTTGCAGCGATATTTTTTGGTTGCCAGTGATTTAATCATTGATATTCAGATAAATGGTTCAAAGAACCGACAGGTTGATAAATTAGACACACGTGGAACACTTGGGTATCTTTACTGAGGGAACGTTTTGCCACACAGTGGCTTCATCGGTCCATACAAAGGAGAATGGTGAAGAACAGGAGGAGTTTGAGGTAAGCAGTCCCTCAGCCTTGACTCTATGTAATCAGTCCATCAATCTTGAAAAGAATACAGCATATGTGCGAAAAAATGGCTTATATACTGTAGACATGTGAGGTGAAGCAGTCGTAGGTGGTATCACACCTGACAGATCCAGTTTGTAGGTTCTCTGAACCATTTATCTACAGTCCTGTCAGACCCAGCAACATCTTGGGATCTTAATACAGGGAATTCTTCACTTGCCTAACCTTTAGGCTTGACCAACTTCCATATTTGGATTTGTCAAGTGCCATACCACCTACGACTGCTTCACCTCATCTGTCTACAGTATATATGCTGTATTCTTCGCATATATGCTACATTCTTTTCAAGATTTATGGACTGATTATACCGATTCAAAGCTGAGGGACTGATTTCCTCAAACTCCTGTTTTACACCATTCTCCTTAATGTGGACTGATAAAGCCACTGTGTGGCGAAACGATTCCTCATTGAAGATACCTAAGTGTTGCACATGTGTCTAAGTATCAATGATATTCAGAATATATTTAATCAGCAACATAAATAATAATCACGCCATCATGATTATAAAATCACTAACCGGAAATATGTAGATGAATGGTTCAGAGAACCGACATGTTGATAAATTAGACACATGTGCAACTCTTGGGTATCTTTATTGAGGAAACGTTTCGCCACACAGTGGCTTCATCAGTCCATACAAAGGAGAATCTTGAAGAACAGGAGGAGAATGAGGTAATCAGTCCCTCAACCTTGAATCGATGTGGTCAGTCCATCAATCTTGAATAGAATACGGCATACGTGCTGAGAAGGAGCTTATAAACCGTTGGCAGGAGAGGTGCAGCAGTCATAGGTCGTGTAACATTTGTTCAATGTTGAAGTAGGTCGTGCCCAAGAATTAGGCAAGCGAAGAATTCCCAAGTATTAAGATCCCAAGAAGTTGCAGTGTCTGACAGGTTTGTAGATGAATGGACTGATGAAGCCACTGTGTGGCGAAACGTTTCCTCAATAAAGATACCCAAGAGTTGCACATGTGTCTAATTTATCAACCGGAAATATGTTGAAGACTCACTAAGGCTTAATTTCAATATATTAGATCAACGCTGCACTTCCGTACCTGTACAGGAACGACATTAAATATATTTTAATCAAATGGCATATTCAGGTATAACAGGTGGGTGGAGAAGGCTACGAGTCGGCAAATAAATGAAGACACACACACACACACACACACACACACATACACACACACACACACACACACACACACACACACACACACACACACACACACACACACACACACACACACAAGACCTCAAGAGTCGTTTAGTGGAAAATTTAACAAGTCACAAGAAATACGTAAAGTTTTGATATGAATCTTTTCTAGTTGACTGGACATCCAATATGAGAAACAGTTTGCATGTATCATGAATGTGTTTTCCACATAAATATAAGAAATATTATCATATTCAACTGCACATACGGATCATGTCAGATTTTTCTCACTTCATTTTATTAAATAACGAATTTTAAATTCAGATTAGCTTGCTTGTTCAACTTTTCTCGTTTTACATGACAAATATTTTATTTTAACAAATGTTGTTTTCGGGATGTGTAGTATTTATAATGAATAAGTATATAAGTAGAAAGATATAGTTTTGTAGATAAGGATTTTTTTAAAAGATATAATATATTTTTTAATTGGGATATTTTTGAAGCAATAGTTATATTTTAATGATTATAATATATTATCTCAATTAAGATTTTTTTTTATTTTTTTAGGTATCAAATTAGGAAATGGCGTTTTATATTATTACATATACGAATTTCCACACCATATGTAAATATTTATGTACATGATTATTTATTTAAAAGCCATATAACTTTACAATCCAGTTTTCATGTATATGCAGATATCGTTGAATCAGACTTAGCGAGGAAAGCAGACTAACTAAACCGTTTTTGACACCAAAGATTCTGGCAGTAATCCGCTTGGGAGCTCATATTTAATGCACACAATCATAGAGGATTCAGAGTGCGTCGCACACGAGTGTATTAACGAGTGTCCAGCGAGAAAATACAGTGTTACCACTGGAACAGATGCAATTCAAGTAGAGGAACTCTATGAGAACAGTAACCCTACTTCAGCAACACAACAATACCTCTACCAGTACAAGCACACGATAAACAACGAGCCTATAGATCCTGCATTTTCTTGATCCATAACACAGGTCGGTCACGTAAACAGTGGTTTACATGACCGACCTGTCTGTGTCTACCTTCCAGCTGTGCGAAGTGACACCTGGAAAAATTTTTTAAAGCATCAGGTCGGTCTTGTGATCTCTGGGTTTAACAGTATCATGTGGTGGAGAGCATGATGTTCCTCTCACCACAGATTACCACTAACATTTGCGACACATCTCATCTCTTTCATTAATATAAAATACGTGAATCTCTACGATATGACGCTGCTACTTACAACAATTTACAGACAAAAAATAAAGAACGCTGACTTTCTAGAATGGTTGTCTCCCTACATTTGTCTTCGTTCTTCTTCATGGATGTTATATCGTGTGTAACGTTTTTTTCCTTCTTTTCCATCCAAGCAAATATTTCCCCTCGCCAGTTTCCTACCTCACGTTCCTCCCCCCCCACCCCACCCTATCTCCCCACATTCCTCCACTTCCCCCATATCCTCTTTTCATAACTTCTATCCGAAACCGATATTTTTTCTTTCATCACTGACACACACGCACGCGTATTTATGTCTGGACATTCAGGGAGGATGGAGAAAAATAAGATGACTGGTAGGGCATATAAATCTGGGGTGGAGGGAAGGAGGGGTTGGGGCGTCCTTGGAAAGGTAGGAGGGAGGGGGTAAAAGAGGTTTTGGGTGATATAGGCTTCGACATCCAACAAGAATGGGTCTGCGAGTTAGAC
>NC_091299.1:48982732-49010232 GCF_038502225.1 Cherax quadricarinatus | reverse complement strand
CTGAAGGTCCCAAGATGGTAATTGCAGTGATGTATAACCCACCACAGAACAGCAGGAGGGCAAGGCAAGAGTATGATGAGACCAATATAGTAATGGTTGACACATTGGCTGCAGTGGCGAGAAGGGCTCATGCGAGCAGGGCAAATCTACTGACATCAACCACAAGGAAATTGATTGGGAGAACTTGGAGCTACATGGGGACCAAGATACATGGAGGGCTAAGATGATGGAGGTAGTACTGGAAAATTTCATGTACCAACACATAAGAGGCACTACCAGAGAGAGAGGAGAGGATGAACCAGCGAGACTGGACCTAGTATTCACTTTGAGTAGCACATATATTGAGGACATCACATATGAAAGACCCCTTGGGGCCAGTGATCATGTGGTTTTAAGCTTCGATTACACAGTAGAGTTACAAGTGGAGGGGGAAGCAGGAAGGGCCAGGCGAATGAAGCCAAACTACAAGAAAGGGGACTACACGGGAATGAGGAACTTCCTGAGCGGGGTTCAGTGGGACAGAGAACTGGCAGCGAAGCCAGTTAATAGATGATAGAATAAGTAACAACAATATGCAAGGAAGCTGAGGAATGGTTTGTATCTAGGGGTAACAGGAATAATAAAAAAGCAAGGATGAGCCCATGGTTCACCCAAAGGTGCAGGGAGGCAAAAACCAGGTGTGCTACGAAATGGAAGAAGTATAGAAGGCAAAAGACCCAGGAGAATAAGGAGTGCAGTCGCAGAGCCAGAAATGAAAATGCATGGGTAAGAAGGGAGGCCGAACGACAATATGAAAACGAAATAGCAGCGAAAGTCAAATCTGACCCGAAGCTGTTATACAGCCACATCAGGAGGAAAACAACAGTCAAGGACCATGTAAATAGGCTAAGGAAGGAAGGAGGAGAGACAACAAGAAACGACGGCGAAGTATGTGAGGAAATCAACATGAGATTCAAAGAAGTGTTCACAGAGGAGACAGAAGGAACTCCAGAAAGGCGGAGAAATGGGGTACACCACCAAGTGTTGGATACAATATACACAACCGAGGAACAAATGAAGAGGCTTCTGAGTGAGCTAGATACCTCAAAGGCGATGGGGCCGGATAACATCTCTCTATGGGTACTGAGAACAGAGCAGAGAACCCATGTGTACCCCTAATAACAATATTCAACACATCTATTAAAACAGGGAGATTACCTGAGGTATGGAAGACAGCAAATGTAGTCCCAGTTTTTAAAAAAAGGAGACAGACAAGAAGCACTAAACTACAGACCAGTGTAATTGACATGTTTAGTATGCAAAGTCATGGAGAAGATTATCAGAAGAGTGGTGGAAAGGAATGATCTCATCAACAACAGCTAACATGGTTTCAGGGATGGAAAATCTTGTGTCACAAACCTACTGGAGTTCTATGACAGGGTAACAGCAGTAAGACAAGAGAGAGAGGGGTGGGTAGATTGCATTTTCTTGGACAGTAAAAAGGCGTTTGACACAGTTCCACACAAGAGATTAGTGCAAAAACTGGAGGATCGGGCAGGGATAACAGGGAAGGCACTACAATATATCAGGGAATACTTGTCAGGAAGACAGCAGCGAGTCATGGTACGTGGCGAGCTGTCAGAGTGGGCACCTGTGACGAGTGGGGCCCCACAGGCGTCAGTCCTAGGACCAGTGCGGTTTCTGGTATTTGTGAACGACATGACAGAAGTAATAGACTCCGAAGTGTCCCTTTTTGCCGATGATGTGAAGTTGATGAGAAGAATTTGTTCTGAAGAAGACCAAGCAGAACTACAAAGGGATCAGGACAGGCTGAAGACCTGGTCCAGCACTTGGCTCCTGGAGTTCAACCCCACCAAGTGCAAAGTCGTGAAATCATGGAAGGGCAAAGAAGACAGCAGATGGAGTACAGTCTAGGGGCCAGAGGCTACTAACCTCACTCAAGGAAAACGATCTTGGGGTGAGTATAACACCAGGCACATCCACCGAGGAGCACATCAACCAAATAACTGCTGCAGCACATGGGCGCCTAGCAAAACTAAGAACAGCATTCCGACATCTTAATAAGGAATCGTTCAGGACCCTGTACACTGTGCACGTTAGGCCCATTTTGGAGTATTCGGCACCAGTTTGGAACCCACACCTAGCAAAGCACATAAAGAAACTAGAGAAAGTGCATAGGTTTGCAACAAGATTAGTCCCAGAGCTAAGAGGTATGTCCTACGAGGAGAGGTTAAGGGAAATCGGCCTGAAGACACTGGAGGAGAGGAGATATAGGGAACACATCATAACGACGTATTAAATATTGAGAGGAATTGACAAGGTGGACAGAGACAGAATGTTCCAGAGATGGGACATAGCAACAAGGTGACACAGTTGGAAGTTGAAGACACAGATGAATCACATTGATTTTAGAAAGTATTTCTTCAGCTACAGAGCAGTGAGGAAGTGGAATAGTTTTGGAAGTGATGTAGTGGAGGCAGGATCCATACATAGCTTTAAGCAGAGGTATGATAAAACTCATGGTTCAGGGAGAGTGACCTGGTAGCGACCAGTGAATAGGCGGGGCCAGGAGCTATGACTCGACCCCTGCAACAACAACTAGGTGAGTACAAATAGGTGAGTACACACACACACACACACACGTATATATATATATATATATATATTTATATATATATATATATATATATATATGTATATATGTATATATATATATGTATATATGTATATATATATATATATATGTATATATGTATATATATATATGTATATATGTATATATATATATGTATATATGTATATATATATATATATATATATATATATATATATATATATATGTATATGTATATTTATATGTATATATATATATGTATATATATGTATATGTATATATATATGTATATATATATATATATATATATATATACATATATATATATATACATATATATATATATACATATATATATATATATATATATATATATATATATATCTTTTCTTTCAACGTACCAGCAGTATCCCACTGAGGTGGGGTGGCCCAAAAGAAAAAACTGAAGTTTCTCCTTTTAAATTTAGCAATATATACAGGAGAAGGGGTTACTAGCCCCTTGCTCCCGGCATTTTAGTCGCCTCTTACGACAAGCATGGCTTACAGAGGAAGAATTCTGTTCCACTTCCCCATGGAGATAAGAGGAAATAAACAAGAACAAGAATTAGAAAGAAAATAGAAGAAAACCCAGAGGGGTGTGTATATATATGCTTGTACATGTATGTGTAGTGTGACCTAAGTGTAAGTAGAAGTAGCAAGACTTACCTGTAATCTTGCATATTTATGAGACAGACAAAAGACACCAGCAACCCTACCATCATGTAAAACGATTACAGGCTTTCGTTTTACACTCACTTGGCAGGACGGTAGTACCTCCCTGGGCGGTTGCTGTCTACCAACCTACTACCTAAACATATATATATATATACATATATATACATATATATATATATATACATATATATACATATATATATATATACACATATATATACATATATATATATATATTATGCCGTGACGAATAGATAACGCTCTTCTTAAAGAATAAGGCAAGCGAAAATTTATGTATGCATAATTTCGCATAAATTATTCTGAACCTAACGAAAAAAATTATATTTCATTGTGTTTGTTAATTAATAAATTATTGTACACTTATATAAACTATATTTAGTGTGATTCGGTTAAATTAAATTGCGCTTGTTATAGTATGGTTCGGTAAGTTTTCTATCGTTCTTTTAGTACAAAATTATTAATTTTTACATTAGCATAAGTGAAAAATATATATATATCTTTAAATATAGAAGAGAAAATTTTAGAAATAATTTGATTTAAAATGAGTTCTTGCTAATTGACCAGTTTTACCTACTCGGCATGACATTATTTCACTGTGCTTGTTTAGTATATATATATATATATATATAAAATAAATTGCTCTTATATATATATAGTTTTCTAAGATTCTTTTGGTATATATATTAATAAAAAAAATATATAAACGTATAAGAGATAATATATTTTAAATATATATATATATATATATATATATATATATATATATATATATATATATATATATATATATATATATATATATATATATATATATATATATATATATACACACACACACACACACACACACACACACACACACACACACACACACTCACACACACACACTTTAATATGTGTATAATACTAGCTCCTTGACTCACATTTTTTCTGTCTTTCTAATTAGATACAATGGTTTTTACAATATTTGCAAATCGAATCATTATTATCATGAGTCAAGTGTGTCCATATATTTATGTTGTGGGTCCCAGTCGTGGCCTCCACACAATACTTTTTCTATGTTATTATTTGCAGTGAATAAAACTAATCACGCGCAGTAATACATGGCGGCACGCTAAATCACTCATCAGCTCACAATTTGTAAGATTAAATCACACACATCCGCTCAGAATGGACTACTAAATCACACACAATCACAAAGCGTGCAACTCAGAATTGCTCATTCTTTCTAAGTGTGCAAAACTAAATTTGCCACAGCCTCGCAGATATAACCCAAAATCGAACAAATACCTCCAAACCATTTAGAGTGTAACACTAAATCACTCATAACCACTCATGGTGTAACGCTGAATCACTCACAATAACGCAGTTTTTAACACAAACGTAATTCCCATTGCGCCACTTTTACTTCTGCCCTTAATCCCTGGGCGAGCTCTCAGATCTTTTGTGGCAAGTCGCTAGTAAAAGCATAATGCATTGGACACGGAAAGAAATAAAGAACACTGGAATAGAAACAGAAAATGGGATGAGAGACAGAACACTGGAAAAGACAGTAGTGTGAGACAGAGAGCACGGTATACAGAAAGAGAGAGGAGAGAGAGAGAGAGAGAGAGAGAGAGAGAGAGAGAGAGAGAGAGAGAGAGAGAGAGAGAGAGAGAGAGAGAGAGAGAGAGAGAGAGAGAGAGAGAGGAGGGAGTGAGGTGGATATCTTAGGGGTGAAATTTGATTCTAAACATTGTATGAAGAAACAAGTGGTAAATTTTACTAGGAAGGCAGCTAAGATACTGACCGCATTAAGACGAATCTCGTACCGGCTCCACAGCAGAGGCTGCGTAACTCTGTAAGAAGCACAAGTACTCTCACACTTTAGATATGCTCTACTGTCTTGAACATCCTGGCCCCGGTACATCAACTACTTCTGGACAGAATTGAGAAGCGAGAAAGTCGACTTATTTCTCTCCTGGACTCGGCCTGGATACACCTGTCACTACCACAAAATCTTTAACATTGGTGAAGTGTGGTTGCCGGCTGTAATCTTCAAGAACATCATTTCAACTTAAGTCGTTCATCCCTAGAATGACACGAATATGGAACATACTCGTATAGGATAATAGCATCAGGGATATAAAGTCAGTTAATCAAATAAAACCGCTGGCCAACAGATGACTCCAACTTCATGCTATTCCTTATTTGCATGCTTTATATGAATAATGAGGCTTTCAAATGAGCTGAGGTAACTAGTCCTAGACTGCAAATAAACATAAGATTTTTTACCTAGCCTTATTGTAACGCTTGTGTACAAGTAAATAAAAGAGAGAGAGAGTGGGTTTCATTTTGTATTAACTGCAAGTGTTGGAGAGAACATTCCTTAGCTAAACATCAACATGGGAACAGCATAATCAATTAGGGATCTAACATAGGCTGTGTACATCATTCTCCCTATTCTCACAGCACCATAGTTGGGGTTGTAGTAGCAACAGCTTTGAGAGCATTCAGCCTATCATTGCATTTCTTATTTAGTTATGGTATAATGAATTTACTGCAGGGAACGTCTACACCAAGATATCTGTAAGTAATTAAGAAAATAATACTCTTGAATTGGTAAACCATTTATTTTCTATCAATACTGATTGATATCAACTTTATTACACAGGGGCTTTTACAGGGATAGATTGAGAGATTTTTTCCTACTACAGATCATTTGAAAACTATCCCTAAGGGAGTTTGACCGTGGAATGATCGTTGGTGCCAGACAAGGGGTTTTCAAGCACAACATTTCTAAATTTTACAGAGAATGGTGTGAAAAACGCAAAGCATCCAATGAGCAGCACCTCTGATAGCAACAAATCCTTGATCATGAGAAAGGTCAGAGGAGAATTACTAGATTGGCTGAAGCTAATAACCAGGCATTACAACAATGGTATGCATAAGAGCATTTCTGAACGCACAACCCGTCGAACCTTGAAGGGTATATAATGAGAAGATGATGAAATTGAAACCAGTTGTGAGCCAGAAATTTCATTTTGTCAACTGACATTATTTCATTAATATTGTTAATGTTTTTCGAACATGTTAAAGATTAGTTATTCTGTTAATGAATGATCTCTGAAGTAGTTCTTAAGAAATGAACAGCGAGAATAAAGCTGATGTTTGCGGACCGTCTTGGGGTATAGAAGCAGTGTGCAGACCATGTTGGCTTTTTACTTAACAGAAAGGCCACCCATCTCTCCAGATGTTCAAGGCTCTGCTTTTCAGCAAATCATTTTAAGTTGTGTGTAGGGGAGAAGTAAATTGTCTCTCAGAGTTCTTAATTCTTTCCAGAAGTCATAGATAAACGTGTCTGTTTTTACTATGTTGGAGATCGGCAGCGTAAATCAGGAGGGAAATGTGTAATAATTCCATAATTTGTGCAAAGGGGTGCTATTACACCCTACCCTACCTTACCCTGCCCTACACTACCCTACCCTACCCTACCATACCCTCCCCTCGCCTCCCCTCCCCTCCCCCCTCCCCTCCCCTCCCCTCTCATCCCCTTCCCTCCCCTCCCCTCTTGTGAAGGCTTACTCAGCCCTGTAACAACTTCAGTCAATATTACTAAGGCTGGCTCCTCCTCAGGAAAATTAATGAATAGAAAAAGAAATAATAACAGACAATGATAAACACTTAATTATCTAGAAACGGAAAATGTAAAACAATAAAACATTAATGGGTATACTAACTGAAAGAAAAATGAAAAATGAAATGAAAAAAATTACATTTGAACTCAACGCTAATATAGGTATATCGTGGTAATAGGGTGGCAGGTGTTGGTGACACTGAGTATTGGTGAAATCGTAGCCGTTGCTGATGTGGGGGTGGGGGGGGTAGCAGGTGTGGTGACCACCACCGGCTCGTTCTTCACAGAGTATAGCCGTGTGTAATTACTTCAGATGACAGGAAAACAGGTTCGTTACCACTGCTATGATGAGGGGTTAGGTCCTGTGTTGGCTTACAAAACAGGCAAGTAGACTAAACATGGGACGTCTCAGGACGTTAGTCCGTCTCCTATTCTTATCGTTGGTTGGCAGGTGACCCTCTCTGTCATTCCAGAGTAGTGTTGTGAGCTGTGAGTCGAGTGATTTACTGTTTGACCGGAGCACCACACGTCACCTTTCGGGGAGCGGGGGGGTAGATGGAGGGGAAGGAATAGTGGGGGCTAG
Source organism: Cherax quadricarinatus (assembly GCF_038502225.1). Classification (NCBI taxonomy): domain Eukaryota; kingdom Metazoa; phylum Arthropoda; class Malacostraca; order Decapoda; family Parastacidae; genus Cherax; species Cherax quadricarinatus. The sequence goes on along the minus strand of NC_091299.1, from coordinate 49,002,684 downwards.
ACTGACCCTACCTTAACAAGCAGCCGGCAATTAAACTATCACTTTCGGGGAGGGGGAAAGGGGGGGGGGAAATAGCGGGAGCTGGACTTACCCTACATTAACAAGTAGCCGGCAATGAAACTATTGTTACTATATACTCCCTTGCTACTCCTGTCTATTGAACGTTTCCCTCACACTCCCCCATACCAAGACTTATAGTCAAGGAGTATAAGAAGAATAGGCGAGGAAAAAGTTCTAACATGTGGAAGCCGCGTAAGGCAACAGATCTTCTACTGACTGACACGACTTAACCAGTCAGAGAAATAATTGGATGAACCATTGATATACACAATATGGAACTTAAAATCTTGGAGTGCCAATGTGAAGGGAGGTAAATTAGGTGTTGGAATATGTGCACTAGCTGCATGATGTTCAATTACTCCTTCCTCTAATTGTTGTTGTGTAAGAGTTAACTTTTTATTCTCTAATTCAAGGCGAGCTTTTTCGAGCTCGCGATCCTTTTCTCTCTCTATTAACTCAAGTTCTCTAGCTTTTTCCTCATGTTCTCTAGCTTTTTCCTCAACTTCTCTATCCTTTGCTCTTTCCTCAAATTCTCTTAATTTAACTTGTTCCTCACTTACTTTAGCTTGTTCCTCACGTACTCTAGCTCTCTCCTCACGATCAAGTCTATCACGCTCCTTTTTGTCTTCTCTCTCTCTTTCTAACTGTCTATCTTGGTTTTCTCTTTCAATTCGATCTCTCTCCTTTTTATCCTCTCTTTCTCTTTCTAACTGTCTTTCTTGATTCTCTCTCTCTATTCTTTCTCTCTACTTATTCTCTTCTCTTTCGATTCTCTCTCTCTCTCTTTCAAGTCTTTCCTGGATCTTAGCACTAATGAAAGATTCTATATTTTTCCCTGTTATTCCTAACTTACTTCCAGCGTTCATCCAAAACTGGTATTCCTCCATACTTGCAAGAATAACTTAAACTACCAGGGGAAAAATGAAACGGATATATCAAAGAAAACGGAGGGTTCAATTCCTGCTCCACTCAAACTGTAAATAAACCAGAGGGCTCGATCCCTACTTCAATCAAACAATATATTAATGAAAACGAAGGGTTCTATGCCGGCTCCGAGCAAACAGTAAGTAGAATGGGGTCACTAGACCATCCAATCTTCTCACCCACAAATCAAGAGTGTCCTACGACAGTTCCCTTGATATAATAAAGAGCTCAATGAAACAAATTGTCATTGGAAAATCTTGGGTCCCTAGAGTCTAATCCTCCAAAGTGTTTCAAGCTCGAAAAGGTGGCAGAATTAAATATTATATCCTGCCTGACTTGACTTACAATAAATTGAGACCATAACAATCACCAAATCTTTTAAATACCTGTACTGTAGTCCTACCATAGAGAATGATTTCTCATGGCTGGTGGTAACCGTCTGTGGTATGCGGCATTGAAGTTCCAATGGTAGATTCGAGATGGAATTGAATCTTGATTCAGTAGAGTTGATCCTGGCAAGGTCGCCACTTGTGAAGGCTTACTCAGCCCTGTAACAACTTCAGTCAGTATTACCAAGGCTGGCTCCTCCTCAGGAAAATTAATGAATAGAAAAAGAAATAACAGGCAATGATAAACACTTTATTATTTAGAAATGGAAAATGTAAAACAATAAAACATGAATGGGTATCCTAGTTGAAAGAAAAATGAAAAAGGAAATGAAAAAAATTACATTTGAACTCAACGCTAATATAGGTATATCGTGGTTATAGGGTGTCAGGTGTTGCTGACACTGAGTGTTGTTGAAATCGTAGCCGTTGCTGATGTGGGGGGGGCGGGGCTAGCAGGTGTTGGTGACCACCACTGGCTCGTTCTTCACAGAGTGTAGCCGTGTGTAATTACTTCAGATGACAGGAAAACAGGTTCGTTACCACTGCTATGATGAGGGGTTAGGTCCTGTGTTGCCTTACATAACAGGTAAGTAGACTAAACATGGGACGTCTCAGGACGTTAGTCCGTCTCCTTCTATTGGCAATCAAACTATCACTTTCGGGAAGGGGGAAAAAGGGGGGGGGGATAGTGGGAGCGGGACTTACCCTACCTTAACAAGTAGCCGGCAATGAAACTATTGTTACTATATACTCCCTCGCTACTCCTGTCTATTGAAATTTTCCCTCACACCTCTCCTCCCCTCTCCTCCCCTCTCCTCCCCTTTCATCCCCTCCCCTCCCCTCCCATCCCCTCCCTTCCCCTTCCCTCCCCTCCCCTCTCCTCCCCTGTCCTCCCCTCCCCTCTCCTCCCCTCTCCTCCCATCCCCTCTCCTCCCCTCTCCTCTCCATCTCCCTACACCCACTTACAACATATTTAGGTGTGAGCGTACTTGTGCCACGTACTGAGTTTTGCAGGTACGACCAGCAGGTACGAGTCTCACCTTAGTGTTGATAGCTTCTTGTCTGCCTGGCTTGCAAGATTTACCATGTGATTTCTTATGAATGTTTTTTTTAATCCTTCTCTCAGATATTATAGAATTTTCCCTGTTAACACCTGAGTGTTTTATACAGAATTTACTATTATGCCTTTTATCATTTTCCTAAGCAAGCGAAACGTAAATTCATATTGAAATAGCTCCACAAAAATACAACACAGTATGAAATTAACATTATTTCATTGAAATAAATATTAACTTCTTATCAGCTATTCCGGAAAAAGGTCTGTATAAAAAAGGTTGCTTTAATATTTTACTATCTTTCTTCCTCCAACTTGTCGATTTTATTTCGCTCATAACTATAGAACGCCTCGTCCAATCGACTTTAAACTTTCAACGCTCACGTACAGTAACACAGACCAAATTCTTGGAACAATTGTCATGTTCACGTATCTTATGACCAAAGCTGTTGAATCCATTCCCAGCATCCCAGAATGGCTCGGAAAGCTTCCTCAACTCTCGGTGTCGTGGCTTCAAATGCTAAAGTAAATTCACTCCTAAATCAGCGATGACGGAGAGTGAAGTTCCAATATGCCGGTGGAGAATTGAGCATTTTATACGTAAAATGGTGTGAAATTTTTATTCCTGTTAAATCACTTTAAATAAAGAAAATTTTGCTTCTTCTGAAGACCTTCAACATTTACTGACTGATACATCTTAGAGCCAGGATAGAACCTAATAAAGTTTCTTTTGCGTGCAGCCAGATTAGGTAAGTAAAATGGTTAAAAACCGACTTGTAAATCCGTGCCATAACTGGAGAACAACTCATCTGATCGGCTTCAAATTTTCACTTCAGGTGTGGTTCCCTAAACACGAGACTCACGCTGCCATTAGGTGGCGTAAGTCCTGTTCTGCTAATATAATTAAATTGTTTCCCAAATCATAACCAGAGAATGCCTTCTCTCTTGGTATATTTTAACTGGATATCGTTCTTTATTAATTCTGAGGTGCGTGGGCGCCAGTTTGTCATTTTTCTCTATTTGATCAAACTAATATTCTCTTTATATGAAAATAAAATATTTTTATTACAGGAATGTAGAATAATTTAAAAAGAATGTACACGCAAAAATAAAGCAAGGAAAAAATAAAAATTTACATTTTCATAGAATATTTAACTTTAAGAGGATAATGCACTGTTTTCGTAACATTCTTGACAATGTTTTCGTTAAAGTTCTCACAATTTTTTTATTACTAGAGAACGGTGAAATGTATCTTGGACAAGATTACCAAATTTTGCTCTCTTGTGATGACCAGTGCACTTGGGGAATGTGATAGTGAAACCACTGCACTCTCCTACAGCATCCAAGAAGTGCAACCGAAAAGGAGCAGAGTTCAGTCACTCCTGGCATAGAAATGCCCTGCCCAATAGCTAGTAAGTAAGATTATTCAGTTATACACAAATACAGTTACATAGATTATCATACAAAGCAGCATATGTGTAAAGTGTCTAGGATAACCCAAAAAAAAAGTCAGACAGAGTGACTTATTTCCACTGGGGTCCTTTATGAAGAGTACAGCAACCGCACTGTATCTTCACTAGTACTGTTACAGAACAAGTTTCGCTGAGGTCATTATAAGCACAAAGTGGGTTGGCTCTGACGGTAAATTTTGTCCAGATTTCGTTCATATATTTGAAGGTACAATTCACAGGAATGCCCCTCCTAATCGTATTCATGCTATCGATCAACGTGAGACAGATCATGCCCGGAAGACTCTGGCAGCGTACTAAGCAATGAAGAATATAAAGGTACAATACTGTGACTGGAAAAATGTGCAAATCACCAGCACATAGCAGAATAAAACTTATAACGATGTTTTGATCTGACTTGTATTAGTTAATGGTTCATGTCGGACCGAAACGCGATCATAGGTTTCCTTCAGCTTTATGCAGTTTATTTATGTAACGAGAAAATAATCTCAGTCTTCTGTCAAGCAGAATCGGGTGTGTGGGTCACAAGACAAAAGTTCCACCTACTCCATCACCGAATCAGATGCTGGTATAGATGGTGTCTGTACTTGCTACACCATTCAAAAGCTTGCTCATCACGTCACGAACCTAAGACAAGGTTGAGTATAAAAGGTAAGAGCAACTCCAATGGCGAGTACCCACAACGCTGTTCACCTGCTCACAGAACCTGATGACATCATGACATCATTTGTTTTGCTAGTAGACGCTCTGGACGCTGCAAGTTCAAGTGCAATTGTTCCTAGTCTAAGTCGCGTCGCCGCGAGGATTCTCGTTAATGCTCCTCTCATTTTTATTGTGTGTTCCGTAAGTCTTCTTATCACGACACAGGAAAGTACAGAGCCCGGACGGGTTTGTTGTAGTCCTCTTCTCCACACCACAGGCATGCAGGTGCCTCGCCTGTTAACAACAGAAGTCAGTCAAGTCCTTATAGAAGAAACTGCAACAGGAGTCAGTTCTGGAGTTAGGGGAAAGACTCGTACACTTGTACGCTATTTACTGTCCCTGTCCATAATGCATTTGACTCTGAGAGACAGCGTACATATAGATCGGCTGAGGACAAAGATTTTAACAATGACAGAAATAACACTGTAGAAAAGAGAAGAAATTGAAAAGACTTATTTAGTAGAATGAAAATTATTAGAGAATAAAACATTTTCTACTTCACAGTGAGAAAGGCCGTTCATGGACAATCCCGTTAGGGAATAAGTTTTCAACGAAAAATACAAAGACGTGAAAGAAAGGTTTGCACCAAGTTGTTATTACAATGTGAAAAATACAGAAATATAAAATAATAGAAAACATCAGATGAACTCATCGAACGAGAACAGAAACTTGAGAAAAAGAGCCAGAAGCAATTATCTCGGGTGAGGAGGAAAGCGGACGAACAACTTGAAGCAGTCGTGGCAGCTAAGTAAATCTATTTCATAGCTTCTTAAAGAAAATCAAATATTACAATATCGAGTGATAAAATAATACTTAGACAAGGAAAGAAATCACAAGACTGCTTACAGTGAATTTAACAGAAGTTGAAATATCGTGAAATCAAATTAAATAAGATAAACACTCACAGTATAAAAAAAGGATGAGATAAATATTTGAAATAAAGAAATGAAGTGACTGTTAGTGGAACGAGACACATCAAAGAAATTAGTACTAGACGAAATATTATCAGGATTATTAAAAGACAGAACAAAATTTTTGTAAAAGCTACAATACATAAATGCATGAAGTACAAACATCTGGGAAAATAGCAAAAGCAATACTAATATTGTGCTGAAGGGAAAGTTAGGACGTCCTGAATTGTGATAAATGTTTTTGAAAACCGACAAGTTGAAGATTGAGACACATATGCAACATATGGAAATCTTTATTAAGGAAACGTTGTGACACACAGTGGCTTCATCAGTCCAATCAATACAAAGTTGAAATGAGTAAGGAGAGGAGAAGTTTGAGGTAATCAGTCCCTCAGTATATAAACCACTTCTCCAGCATATGGCCGGAGAAGTGGTTTATATACTGTGGTCAGGTAAGTCGAAGCAGAAAGAGGCGGGATCATAGTGGAACCATCCACTAATCTAAGTAGGCCTTCTTCCAAATGTTGGACAAGTATTGAAGAATTTCATGTATCAAGATCCCATGATGTTGCAGTGTCTGACAGATGTGATAAATGGTTTAAAAATCATAAGTGTCTCAATCTTCAACATGTCCTAATTATAGACTTTCATGCTTAAGGAATGTAATGAACAAAGTGCTAGAAAAGATTAAAGGAATATAAATAATGAGTTATGTGAAGAAATTTCGTGCATTGAAAAGTTTACTGACTGAAAAGATAAGGAAGGTAGCAAAGTTGATGGAAATGTCACGGTATTGGCGTGGAATAAATAATACCTGAGGATAATATAACTAATGCACATCCACCAGGAACAGAGTTGAAGTTCATAATGTCATTAAAGTATTTTCATGATGTAATTTTAGGATATTAATATTTCATATTCGTGTATGTTAGCAAAGCGGTGCCGTAATTAATGCCATATTAGTTACATCTGTGTCCTTTTGCTTTTACCATTATTACCCTAGACTTGAATGTTGATGGTAAAATAATGAAGAGAGTTCCATCCTCTAAGGATGAATAAGGCATCAGGATGACTTAGATATTCATCTAGAAATATTATAACAATGAATACCATATTTTAACTCCATCAAAGAATGAGCTATAAAGAATCGATAAAGAAAAAGAGAAGATACAGAAAACCATTTGAGAAAATTTTCGCTAAAACAGTGTAAGAGGCGACCTAGAAATAATCAACAGGCCACACCTTTTCCCGAAGACATATTTAGCTAATCTGAATTGTAGTAGTAGTATAGGCTGAGCTCGATAAATGAAACGTTGATTACAGGTACTTAAAAAACAGACTTGAAAAAATCACAGTTTATCTCGTACACAGCCCATTGTTTAGCATTGTTAACATGCAGTGCTCGTTGGAAACTCCTGAGAAAGTCGAAGGAGTCCATCAGAACTGTTGCCCGAGCTGAGTGGTATAAGATAAGAGTAAAGAATGCAAGAGTGAGACCTGGTCTCACAGGAAAACTGTGATAGAAAAAAGACAGGTTAAACAGGAACATGCATGTAAAAAAAGAAGAGGCCATGGTTAGACATGATGCACTCATATCAAACACCGGGACTGAGTTCAAGGTTTAACTTTATATTAACAGTGAATTGAAGTGAACTTAATAAAGATAAATAAGTGTTCTCCAGAGTTATTTCAAGTCATTTATTGGAAAATAAAGTTGAGGGATTATTACCATCCATCACCTCCACCACCTCCTTCAACCCTCCTTCACCTCCACCACCTCCTTCAACCCTCCTTCACCTCCACCACCTCTTTCAACCCTCCTTCACCTCCACCACCTCCTTCAACCCTCCTTCACCTCCACCACCTCCTTCAACCCTCCTTCACCTCCACCACCTCCTTCAACCCTCTTTCACCTCCACCACCTCCTTCAACCCTTCTTCACCTCCACCACCTCCTTCAACCCTCCTTCACCTCCACCACCTCCTTCAACCCTCCTTCACCTCCACCACCTCCTTCAACCCTCCTTCACCTCCACAACCTCCTTCAACCCACCTTCACCTCCACCACCTCCTTCAACCCTTCTTCACCTCCACCACCTCCTTCAACCCTCCTTCATCTCCACCACCTCCTTCAACCCTCCTTCACCTCCACCACCTCCTTCAACCCTCCTTCACCTCCACCACCTCCTTCAACCCTCCTTCACCTCCACCACCTCCTTCAACCCTCCTTCACCTCCACCACCTCCTTCAACCCTCCTTCACCTCCACCACCTCCTTCAACCCTCCTTCACCTCCACCACCTCCTTCAACCCTCCTTCACCTCCACCACCTCCTTCAACCCTCCTTCATCTCCACCACCTCCTTCAACCCTCCTTCATCTCCACCACCTCCTTCAACCCACCTTCACCTCCACCACCTCCTTCAACCCACCTTCACCTCCACCACCTCCTTCAACCCTCCTTCACCTCCACCACCTCCTTCAACCCTCCTTCACCTCCACCACCTCTTTCAACCCTCCTTCATCTCCACCACCTCCTTCAACCCACCTTCACCTCCACCACCTCCTTCAACCCTCCTTCACCTCCACCACCTCCTTCAACCCTCCTTCACTTCCACCACCTCCTTCAACCCTCCTTCATCTCCACCACCTCCTTCAACCCTTCTTCACCTCCACCACCTCCTTCAACCCTCCTTCACCTCCACCACCTCCTTCAACCCACCTTCACTTCCACCACCTCCTTCAACCCTCCTTCACCTCCACCACCCCCTTCAACCCACCTTCACCTCCACCACCTCCTACAACCCTCCTTCACTTGCACCACCTCCTTCAACCCTCCTTCATCTCCACCACCTCCTTCAACCCTTCTTCACCTCCACCACCTCCTTCAACCCTCCTTCACCTCCACCACCTCCTTCAACCCTCCTTCACCTCCACCACCTCCTTCAACCCTCCTTCACCTCCACCACCTCCTTCAACCCTCCTTCACCTCCACCACCTCCTTCAACCCTTCTTCACCTCCACCACTTCCTTCAACCCTCCTTCACCTCCACCACCTCCTTCAACCCTCCTTCACCTCCACCACCTCCTTCAACCCTTCTTCACCTCCACCACCTCCTTCAACCCTCCTTCACCTCCACCACCTCCTTCAACCCTCCTTCACCTCCACCATCTCCTTCAACCCACCTTCACCTCCACCACTTCCTTCAACCCACCTTCACCTCCACCACCTCCTTCAACCCTCCTTCACCTCCAGCACCTCCTTCAACCCTGCTTCACCTCCACCACCTCCTTCAACCCACCTTCACCTCCACCACCTCCTTCAACCCACCTTCTCCTCCACCACCTAATTCAACCCACCTTCACCTCCACCACTTCCTTCAACCCACCTTCACTTCCACCACCTCCTTTTACCCTCCTTCCCCTAACCACGACCTCCTTCAACCCTCCTTCACCTCCACCACCTCCTTCAACCCTTCTTCACCACCACGACCTCCTTCACCCCCACGACCTCCTTTAACCCTCCTTCACCTCCACCACCTCCTTCAACCCACCTTCACCACCGCCACCTCCTTCAACCCACCTTCACCTCCCCCACTTCCTTCAACCCTCCTTCACTTCCACCACCTCTTTCAACCCTCCTTCACCCCTACGACCTCCTTTAACCCCCCTTCTCCTAACCACGACCTCCTTCAACCCTCCTTCACCTCCACCACCTCCTTCAACCCTTCTTCACCCCCACGACCTCCTTCACCCTCCTTTACTCCCACGACCTCCTTTAACCCTCCTTCACCTCCACCACCTCCTTCAACCCTCCTTCACCTTCACCACCTCCTTCTACCCTCCTTCACCCCCACGACCTCCTTCTATTCTCCTTCACCCTCACGTCCTCCTTCTACCCTCCTTCACCCCCACGAGCTCCTTCTAATCTCCTTCACCCACACGACCTCCTTCTACCCTCCTTCACCCCCACGACGTCCTACCCTCCTTCACCACTACGACGTCCTTCTACCATCCTTCACCCCACGACCTCCTTCTACCCTCATTCACCCCCACGACGTCCTACCCTCCTTCACCACTACGACGTCCTTCTACCATCCTTCACCCCCACGACGTCCTTCAACGCTCCCGCATCTCCACCACCTCCTTCAACGCTCCCGCATCTCCACCACCCCCCCTTCAACCCTCCTTCTCCTTCACGACATCCTACCCTCCTTCACCCCTACGACCTCCTACCCTCCTTCACCCCCACGACGTGCTACCCTCCTTCACCCCTACGACGTCCTTCTACAATCCTTCACCCCCACGACGTCCTTCAACTCTCCTTCATCTCCACAACCTCCTTCTACCTTCATTCACCTCCACCACCTCCTTCAACCCACCTTCACCTCCACCACCTCCTTCAACCCACCTTCATCTCCACCAACTCCTTCAACCCTCCTTCACCTCCACCACCTCCTTCAACCCACCTTCACCTCCACCACCTCCTTCAACCCACCTTCACCTCCACCACTTCCTTCAACCCTTCTTCACTTCCACCACCTCCTTCAACCCTCCTTCACCCCTACGACCTCCTTCCTTCTACCCTCCTTCACCCCCACGACCTTCTTCTAATCTCCTTCACCCTCACGACCTCCTTCTACCCTCCTTCACCCCCACGAGCTCCTTCTAATCTCCTTCACCCACACGACCTCCTTCTACCCTCCTTCACCCCCACGACGTCCTACCCTCCTTCACCACTACGACGTCCTTCTACCATCCTTCACCCCACGACCTCCTTCTACCCTCATTCACCCCCACGACGTCCTACCCTCCTTCACCCCTACGACGTCCTTCTACCATCCTTCACCCCCACGACGTCCTTCAACGCTCCCGCATCTCCACCACCTCCTTCAACGCTCCCGCATCTCCACCACCCCCTTCAACCCTCCTTCTCCTTCACGACATCCTACCCTCCTTCACCCCTACGACCTCCTCCCCTCCTTCACCCCCACGACGTCCTACCCTCCTTCACCCCTACGACGTCCTTCTACAATCCTTCACCCCCACGACGTCCTTCAACTCTCCTTCATCTCCACAACCTCCTTCTACCTTCATTCACCTCCACCACCTCCTTCAACCCACCTTCACCTCCACCACCTCCTTCAACCCACCTTCATCTCCACCAACTCCTTCAACCCTCCTTCACCTCCACCACCTCCTTCAACCCACCTTCACCTCCACCACCTCCTTCAACCCACCTTCACCTCCACCACTTCCTTCAACCCTTCTTCACTTCCACCACCTCCTTCAACCCTCCTTCACCCCTACGACCTCCTTTAACCCTCCTTCTCCTAACCACGACCTCCTTCAACCCTCCTTCACCTCCACCCCCTCCTTCAACCCTTCTTCACCCCCACGACCTCCTTCACCCCCACGACCTCCTTTGACCCTCCTTCACCTCCACCATCTCCTTCAACCCTCCTTCACCTCCTCCACCTCCTTCAACCCACCTTCACGTCCACCACCTCCTTCAACCCACCTTCACCTCCACCACTTCCTTCAACCCTCCTTCACTTCCACCACCTCCTTCAACCCTTCTTCACCTCCACCACCTCCTTCAGCCCTCCTTCACCCCCACGACCTCCTTTAACCCTCCTTCACCTCCACCACCTCTTTCAACCCTCCTTCACCCCCATCCCGTCCTTCTACCCTCCTTCACCCCCACGACCTTCTTCTAATCTCCTTCACCCTCACGACCTCCTTCTACCCTCCTTCACCCCCACGAGCTCCTTCTTTATCTCCTTCACCCCCACGACCTCCTTCTACCCTCCTTCACCCCCACGACGTCCTACCCTCCTTCACCACTACGTCGTCCTTCTTCCATCCTTCACCCCCACGACCTCCTTCTACCCTCCTTCACCCCCACGACGTCCTACCCTCCTTCACCACTACGACGTCCTTCTACCATCCTTCACCCCCACGACGTCCTTCAACGCTCCCGCATCTCCACCACCTCCTTCAACGCTCCCGCATCTCCACCACCTCCTTCACCCCCACGACGTCCTTCAACGCTCCCGCATCTCCACCACCTCCTTCAACGCTCCCGCATCTCCACCACCTCCTTCAACCCTCCTTCTCCTTCACGACATCCTACCCTCCTTCACCCCTACGACCTCCTACCCTCCTTCACCCCCACGACGTCCTACCCTCCTTCACCCCTACGACGTCCTTCTACAATCCTTCACCCCCACGACGTCCTTCAACTCTCCTTCATCTCCACAACCTCCTTCTACCTTCATTCACCTCCACCACCTCCTTCAACCCACCTTCACCTCCACCACCTCCTTCAACCCACCTTCATCTCCACCAACTCCTTCAACCCTCCTTCACCTCCACCACCTCCTTCAACCCACCTTCACCTCCACCACCTCCTTCAACCCACCTTCACCTCCACCACTTCCTTCAACCCTTCTTCACTTCCACCACCTCCTTCAACCCTCCTTCACCCCTACGACCTCCTTTAACCCTCCTTCTCCTAACCACGACTTCCTTCAACCCTCCTTCACCTCCACCCCCTCCGTCAACCCTTCTTCACCCCCACGACCTCCTTCACCCCCACGACCTCCTTTAACCCTCCTTCACCTCCACCATCTCCTTCAACCCTCCTTCACCTCCTCCACCTCCTTCAACCCACCTTCACGTCCACCACCTCCTTCAACCCACCTTCACCTCCACCACTTCCTTCAACCCTCCTTCACTTCCACCACCTCCTTCAACCCTCCTTCACCTCCACCACCTCCTTCAGCCCTCCTTCACCCCCACGACCTCCTTTAACCCTCCTTCACCTCCACCACCTCTTTCAACCCTCCTTCACCCCATCCCGTCCTTCTACCCTCCTTCACCCCCACGACCTTCTTCTAATCTCCTTCACCCTCACGACCTCCTTCTACCCTCCTTCACCCCCACGAGCTCCTTCTTTATCTCCTTCACCCCCACGACCTCCTTCTACCCTCCTTCACCCCCACGACGTCCTACCCTCCTTCACCACTACGACGTCCTTCTACCATCCTTCACCCCCACGACCACCTTCAACCCTCCAGCACCCCCACGACGTCCTACCCTCCTTCATCACTACGACGTCCTTCTACCATCCTTCACCCCCACGACGTCCTTCAACGCTCCCGCAACTCCACCACCTCCTTCAACGCTCCCGCATCTCCACCACCTCCTTCAACCCTCCTTCTCCTTCACGACATCCTACCCTCCTTCACCCCTATGACCTCCTACCCTCCTTCACCCCGACGACGTCCTAACTTCATTCACCCCTACGACGTCCTTCTACAATCCTTCACCCCCACGACGTCCTTCAACTCTCCTTCATCTCCACAACCTCCTTCAACCTTCATTCACCTCCACGACCTCCTTGAACCCTCCTTCATCCCCACGACCTCCTTCACCCTCCTTCACCCCCACGACCTCCTTCAAATCTCCTTCGCGACTACGACCTCGTTTACCCTCCTTCACCCTCACGACCTCCTTCTACCCTCCTTCACCCCCACGACCTCCTTCTACCATCCTTCACCCCCACGATCTCCTTCAACCCTCCTTCACGCCCACGACCTCCTTCTACCATCCTTCACCCTCACGACCTCCTTGAACCCTTCTTCACCCCCACGACCTCCTTGAACCCTCCTTCACCCCCACGACGTCCTACCCTCCTTCACCACTACGACGTCCTTCTACCATCCTGCACCCCCACGACGTCCTTCAACGCTCCCGCATCTCCACCACCTCCTTCAACGCTCCCGCATCTCCACCACCTCCTTCAACCCTCCTTCTCCTTCACGACATCCTACCCTCCTTCACCCCTACGACCTCCTACCCTCCTTCACCCCCACGACGTCCTACCCTCCTTCACCCCTACGACGTCCTTCTACAATCCTTCACCCCCACGACGTCCTTCAACTCTCCTTCATCTCCACAACCTCCTTCAACCTTCATTCACCTCCACGACCTCCTTGAACCCTCCTTCATCCCCACGACCTCCTTCACCCTCCTTCACCCCCACGATGTCCTTCTACCATCCTTCACCCCCACGACCTCCTTCAAATCTCCTTCGCGACTACGACCTCGTTTACCCTCCTTCACCCTCACGACCTCCTTCTACCCTCCTTCACCCCCACGACCTCCTTGAACCCTTCTTCACCCCCACGACCTCCTTGAACCCTCCTTCACCCCCACGACCTCCTTGAGCCCTCATTCACCGCCACGACCTCCTACCCCCTTCACCCCCACGACCCTCTTTAACTCTCCTTAGCGCCTACGACCTCCTTCATCCTCCTTCACTCCCTCGACCTCCTTCAACCCTCTTGAACCCCAACCACTTCCTTCTACCCTCCTTCACTCCCACGACTTCCTTCTACCATCCTTCAACCCCGTTCAACTCCACCAGCTCCTTCAAGCCCCTTCACCTCCACCACCTCCTTTAACCCTCATTCACCCCCACGACCTCCTACAACCCTCCATCACGCCCACGATCTCCTTCAACCCTCCTTCACCCCCACGACCTCCTTGAGCCCACCTTTACCCCCACGATCCCCATCAACCCTCATTCATCTCCACCACCTCCTTCAACCCCGTTCAAATCCACCACCTCCTTCAACCCCCTTCACCTACACGACCTCCTTCAACCCTCCTTCACCCCCATGACCTCCTTCAATCCTCATTCACCCCCATGGCCTCCTTCTACCCTCCTTCACCTCCACGCTCTCCTTCTACCTTCCTTCTTCCACCCCCTCCTCCACCTCCACGATCTCCTTCATCCCTCCTTCACATCTACGACCTCGTTCAACCTTTCTTCACCTCTACGACCTCCTTCAACCCTTCTTCACCTACTTCAACCTCACTATCTCCTTCAACCCTAATTCACCTCCATCACCTCTTTCAACCCTAATTCACCTCCATCACCTCCTTCAACCCTAATTCACCTCCATCACCTCCTTCAACCCTAATTCACCTCCATCACCTCCTTCAACTCTAATTCACCTCCATCACCTCCAACTCTAATTCACCTCCATCACCTCCTTCAACTCTAATTCACCTCCAAGACTGCCAAGAACGTTCTCTACCACGACCACTTTAAACCTACCTTCACCACCACGGCAGCTACCACCTCATTACGACCATCGTCCACCATCAATACCATTACGACCATCGTCTTCCTTCACCAACAGTAACACCATCTCCCTCCCTCCCCATCAATACGACTATCGTCCTCCATCATCATTACGACCATCGTGCTTCTTCAACATCATTACGACAATCGTCTTCCATCACCATCATTACGACAATCGTCTTCCTTCACCATCATTACGACAATCGTCTTCCTTCACCATCATTACGACAATCGTCTTCCATCACCATCATTGCGACAATCGTCTTCCTTCATCATTACGACAATCGTCTTCCTTCATCATCATTACGACAATCGTGTTCCTTCACCATCATTACGACAATCGTCTTCCTTCATCATCATTACGACAATCGTCTTCCTTCATCATCATTATGACAATCGTCTTCCTTCACCATCATTACAACAATCGTCTTCCTTCACCATCATTACGACAATCGTTTTCCTTCACCATTATTACGACCATCATCCTCCTTCACCATCAGTACGTCCTTCGTCCTCCTTCACCATCATTACGCCCTTCGTCCTCCTTCACCATCATTACGCCCTTCGCCCTCCTTCACCATCATTACGCCCTTCGTCCTCATTCACCATCATTACGACCATCGTACTTCACCATCATTACGACCATCGTCCTTCACCATCATTACAGCCATCGTCCTCCTTCACCATCATTACGACCATCGTCCTCCTTCACCATCATTACGACCATCGTCCTTCACCATCATTACGACCATCGTCCTCCTTCACTTTCAGTACGACCATCGTCCTTCTTCACTATCAGTACGACCATCGTCCTTCACCATCATTCCGGCCATCGTCCTCACCATCATTACGACCATCGTCCTTCACCATCATTACGGCCATCGTCCTTCACTATCTTTACGACCATCGTCCTTCACCATCATTACGACCATCATCCTCCTTCACTTTCAGTACGACCATCGTCCTCCTTTTCTACTATTACGACCATCATCCTCTTTCATACACCATACTCGATCACTATCACTACACGATCACCATTTCGTATCAAAGACCAGCACATTCATCCACCACGAAATTCCCACTCCTCTCCATCACAAAACGACCCCTACTACTTGAGCATCATGAAGGAACAACCACTACCACCTTCCATCACTAACACAACATCCAACAAATTCCCTTACCTTCCCTCCCTACTCCAAATCCATTTCCTTCCTGCTGTCGCCACCACCATCCATCACCCTCCCTGATGTTAGTGGCTCGGAGCGTCACAAACACTAGTTTTATTTAAAGGACTTTAACGCGAATATCGTACAGTTAGACATTTTAATGTGTTGCTGCGTGTGTACACAGTAGAAAATGACTCGAGAGCAAACATAAATATTAGAAACATTTCGTTGCTAGGTCCTTGTTTTGTCTCTTATGCCATACATTATTATTATTATTATAATCAAGGGGGAAGGGCTAAACCCGGAGGATTATACAGCGCCTGGGGGGGGGGGATGTGGAAGGCATTCAGGCTTAATTCGGGGAACTGGAGCACAGATCCAATTCCCTAAATCAAAAGCCCCTCACCAACATCAAGGAACCTTCCTTGAGGGGTTATGCCACACAAGGTACAAGAAACACAATATAAACCAGCGAAGCACTTGTTGGTGTACAGTGTCTGGTTGTTACTTCTGCACACCAGGTTGCGGACGAGGTACTTCCATATCCGCACACAACTGTGTGCACGAATGTCATCACAATGATGAACTTGCAGAATAAATTGAAGAAAAAATAAAGTTAAGTAGATTACTACAGATCTAATTACAGCACATCATGACTTAATTAGGCATCTGCGAAGAACTAACACTACCTTTAAGTCACTCATAACCAGAGGACTTAACCGATCGGCTTCAAATCGTGCAATAACTCGGTTAAGTGTTTTAAGATATTTAGTCTAATGTGTTTTCAGAAAAAACAGTGTTTTCGGTGTTACTAAGTTATTTAAGTCTTGATTTGCCAGTTTTATTAAATAACTAGTGACATTAATTTCCATTCATTGTATAAAAAATTACCGTTTTAACGGGTTCAATATATCATCGGTGATGCACTTCATGAGAAGCTCGACACTTCATATATTGAGACGACACAGGTGGAATTTTAAAATTTTCAAGATAATTATAAGAAATATTTGTAATCCTTGAATTCAGAGCAATTACTGTCAAATATTTTTACTGATAAACTTCAAGCTTTCATTATTGATGGATTATATTTAAAAATAATCTGACTTTCACTTTGAAATATGTTAATTAGTAAAAGCTAATTTTAACTAATTGGTTATTCATGTAATAATTAGAGAAGACTTCTTGTGGTCGGCTTCGAGGATGGAAGTGTTTGTGTGTCATAACTCAAAGTATCTTTGTGGTGATCCTGGGCTGTCTAGGTGACACTTTGTAAAATTTCTGAGAAAATGTCATACTAGATTTTCTTGAAGATACAAAATAAATTCCCATTTCTTTTAGAATTGTAGACAGTTTAAAAACAAGAATATAACTATATAAGAAACCCGAGAAATATTTTTTAAAGATTTTTAATTTTATTGAGGTTTAATGAACCTTAATATACTGCAAGCCATAATACCATTGCTTACGTTAATAAAATTCAGAATGTCCTATGCATTAGCTTGAGATTTTCAACAATGTTGAAATAAAACTAAGGTAAAATTAGAAGAATAATTGATGTGTGTTGATGCCCTCTAATGAATTTCATTTTACCATTCCAAATATTGGTTTCCAATTGATAACTTTTCAAAGTTTAAAAATTTCAATACTCGTGTATGCTACTCTGAAGAAGGTCGAAATTATTAATAAAATATATAGTGCTAATTTCCCTCTTTTAATCCAGAAATGGTATAGTTATCATAAACATTTATTCCAAAACTGGGATATGCGCCCCCCACGAGAGGTTCCTTGATGCTGGTGAGAGAGACTCTTCAACCAGGAAACTGGGCTCATCCTCCTCTTCCTTGAAGAGTGAATCTAAATATCTCCTGTTTCATAGTTGTTGTATAACCCCTATGGGTAATTGTTATATCCTGATTAATACGAAGGAATCCTGAACCACAAAAACCTGTAATGGCTGATGAACTGCATAAACTGAGATAAATCACTTTTGTGTGTAAGATGTGAAGGTGCAATTTTTATGGGTTCTTTGCAATAACCTGGGAATGAATTTTATGGTCGACTTCAAACTTTTAGTGGTGATGTGTATTATGCCCAGGAAGCTTCGCCTTCAGTTTATTGATCAAACTGCTGTCCGTCAAGGAATTGGAGAATGTTTCTTGTTTAACTTTATTGGGATATCCAAGGTTTAATCTATACAATGTACTTTTCAGTGCAAACAATATCTGTTTGCCTTCATTACCACTGAAAAAAAAATAATAATAATATTCACCAAACGCCTAAATATAACTTAACTACTTTCTCAATTTTTTAATTTATTAACATTAAATTTTTGTCAGTCTGGATTATAGAAAGTTTTAGATTGATTTTGGCTTGGATAGGTCCTAATCTGTCGTTTTTCTATGCAAGACATTGGGAAAATTTTAATACTGTTTTTCCATGCAATATGTTGTGAGGCCCTCATCACACTGGCTTCAACTCTTCCTTCCTGCTAACCCAGTAATACAACTTCTGGTCGGCTCCAGCCTTAATGTTCTGGTGTCCCTCAGAATATTGGCCTCTGAGATAACAAGACAATTCATCTTCAATTTGTCTTCAAAATGTGTTACTTAGCGGGAAAAAAAGAATTACTTTTCGGCAGCATATGTCCTAATTTGTGCTTTTCGGTGAAGAAACTGGGATATTACTTTTCATGTTATAAGTAATGAAAGTTTCTTCTGATTCGTCTCTAACTTTCTACGTTAATGCTTATCTGCTTTAGAAACTTGTGCTGCACACCGTAATGTTTTTAACACGTACATTGAGTCACATGAGGCTGATATTAAGCAATACAGGAATAATTTTCTCGGATTTGGTAGCGACCGACATACATCTAATTTAATTAACGTTACGCTCAACGTGAGGTTTGTCAGCCACTGTGGCTTCAAATAGCTCACATTTCAGTGAGGTTTTCTCTAAAAAAATATCTTGGTCAACTTTTGTCTTTGAATTAGCGAGTGTGGAGGGACAATGACAGACTTATCAAGGCGAGTAAATATACACTGTGGTGATCCTTCATTGAATGGGGTGGAAACCTCCCTTCAGTAAGCTAGTAGATAATTAACCATGGATAAATGGCATTCGTAAATCAGTGAATGCCGAATCACTGATGCCTAACACGGGTATGCCTGATGCTCTTTAATTAATCACTGATACATGCTGTTATACCTGACGTTCCTTAATCACTGATACATGATGTTTTGCCTGATGTTCCTTATTCACTGATACATGTTGTTATGCCTGGCGTTCCTTATTCACTGATACATGTTGTTATGCCTGGCGTTCCTTATTCACTGATACATGTTGTTATGCCTGGCGTTCCTTATTCACTGATACATGTTGTTATGCCTGGCGTTCCTTATTCACTGATACATGTTGTTATGCCTGACGTTCCGTATTCACTGATACATGTTGTTATGCCTGACGTTCCGTATTCACTGATACATGTTGTTATGCCTGACGTTCCTTATTCACTGATACATGTTGTTATGCCTGACGTTCCGTATTCACTGATACATGTTGTTATGCCTGACGTTCCGTATTCACTGATACATGTTGTTATGCCTGACGTTCCTTATTCACTGATACATGTTGTTATGCCTGACGTTCCGTATTCACTGATACATGTTGTTATGCCTGACGTTCCGTATTCACTGATACATGTTGTTATGCCTGACGTTCCGTATTCACTGATACATGTTGTTATGCCTGACGTTCCTTATTCACTGATACATGTTGTTATGCCTGACGTTCCGTATTCACTGATACATGTTGTTATGCCTGACGTTGTATTCACTGATACATGTTGTTATGCCTGCCTGACGTTCCTTATTCACTGATACATGTTGTTATGCCTGACGTTCCGTATTCACTGATACATGTTGTTATGCCTGACGTTCCTTATTCACTGATACATGTTGTTATGCCTGACGTTCCTTATTCACTGATACATGTTGTTATGCCTGACGTTCCGTATTCACTGATACATGTTGTTATGCCTGTTCCTTATTCACTGATACGTTCCTTATTCACTGATACATGTTGTTATGCCTACGTTGTATTCACTGATACTGTATTCACTGATACA
>NC_091299.1:48950232-48980232 GCF_038502225.1 Cherax quadricarinatus | reverse complement strand
ACAGAGATGTTAGGACGTATTTTCTTATTCATCGAGTTTTCAAGAAGTGGAACAGTGTGGAGAGCGATGCAGTGGAGGTAGGAGCCATACATAGCGTCAAGAAGAGGTATGATGAAGCTCGTGGAGCAGACAGAGAGGGGACCTACTGGTGGCCAGTGAAGAGGTTGGGACAGGAGCTATGAATCTTGAAACTATGTATGGCTGCTGCCTAAACTACGTCACCTGCCAGATTATTCCCCTTCCTGACAACTCTATGACTAAAGAAATACTATTGATGAATGTCAGTGCAATGTATAGTAGGCAAAAATAGGGATAAGATTTTCAGAAGAGTGGTGGAGCACCTAGAACGAAACAAGCTTATAAACAACAACCAGGACAGATTCAGGGAAGGAAATTACTGTGTCAAAACCTATTGGAGTTTTATGACAAGGTAACGGAAGTAAGGCAAGAGAGAGATGGGTGGGTAGATAGCATTTTCATGGACCGCACCAAGGCCTTCGACACAGTTCCTCACAAGAGATTAGTGCAAATGTGCAAATACTAGAGGACCAGGCAAGCATAACAGGAAAGGCACTGCAATGGATCAAAGAATACCTGACAGGGAGGCGACAACGAGTCATGGTACGTGACGAGGTGTCAAAGTGGGCGCCTGTGACGAGTGGGGTTCCACATGGGCCAGTGCTTTGATCAGTGCTATTTTGTGGTATAAGTGAATGACATGATGGAAGGGATAGACTCATAAGTGTCCTTGTTGGCAGATGATGTGAAGTTATTAAGGAGAATTAAATCGGATGACGAGAGACCTGGACAGACTGCAATCCTGGTCCAGCAACTAGCTCCTCGAATTTAACCCCGCCAACTGCAAAATCATGAAGCTCGGGGAAGGGCAAAGACTGAAGACCGCAAACGTCACTCAAGGAAAAGAATCTTGGGATGAGTACAATACCGAACACATCTCCTGAGGTGCACATCAACCAGATAATTGCTACAGCTTATAGGCGCCTGGCAAACGTGAGAAAAGCGTTCCGATATCTCAGTAAGGAATCGTTCAAGACTCTGTACTCCGTGTACGTCAGTCCCATACTGGTGTATGCAGCACCAGTTTGGAACCTACACCTGGTCAAGCACGTAAAAAAATGAAAGTGGAAAGATTTGCAACAAGACTAATTCCAGAGCTAAGGGGAATGTCCTATGAAGAAAGGTTAAGGTAAATCGGCCTGACGACACTGGAGGACAGGAGGGTTAGGGGAGACAGGATAACGACATAAAAAATCTACTACCAAGAACTGACAAGGCGAACAGAGACAGTATATTCCAGAGATGGGACACAGAAACAAGGGCCACAGTTGGAAGTTGAAGACTCAAATGATTCAAAGGGATGTTAGGAAGTATATATTTAGTCATACAGTTCTCAGGAAGTGGAATAATCTGGCAAATGATGTAGTGGAGGCAGCAACCATACATAGTTTTAAGATGAGGTTTGATAAAACTCATGGCGCAGGAAGAGAGATGACATAGTAGCGATCAGTGAAGAGGCAGGGCAATGACGCGACCCTTGAAACCACAAATAGGTGAGTACAAATAACTGACTATATATATATATATATATATATATATATATATATATATATATATATATATATATATATATATATATATATATATATATATATATATATATATACTATGTAAATATATATATATATATATATATATATATATATATATATATATATATATATATATATATATATATATATATATATATATATATATATATATATATATATATATATATATATATATATATATATATATATATATATATATATATATATATATATATATATATATATATATATATATATATATATATATATATATATATATATAATGCTGCAGTTTAAAAACTGTAGTATAAAGCACCCTTCTGGCAAGACAGTGATGGAGTGAATGATGATGAAAGTTTTTCTTTTTCGGGCCACCCTGCCTTGGTGGGAATCGGCCAGTGTGATAATATATATATATATATATATATATATATATATATATATATATATATATATATATATATATATATATATATATATATATATATATATATATATATATACTAAAAACAAACAAACAAACACACACAAATACATATGTACATACACACACACGAACATGCACACACACACAGACACACATACGCGAACACACACACAAACACACACACACACACACACACACACACACACACACACACACACACATATACACACACACACACACACACACACACACACACGCACACACACACAATCAGGCTAAGGAAGGAAGGAGGAGAGACAACAAGAAATGACCGTGAAGTATGTGAGGAACTCAACAAGAGATTCAAAGAAGTGTTCACAGAGGAGACAGAAGGAGCTCCAGAAAGACGGAGAGGTGGGGCACACCACCATGTGCTGGACACAGTGCACACAACCAAGGAAGAAGTGAAGAGGCTTCTGAGTGAGCTAGATACCTCAAAGGCAATGGGGCCAGATAACATCTCCCCATGGGTATTGAGAGAGGGAGCAGAGGCACTATGTGTACCCCTAACAACAATATTCAATACATCTATCGAAACAGGGAGATTGCCTGAGGCATGGAAGACAGCAAATGTAGTCCCAATCTTTAAAAAATGAGACAGACATGAAGCATTAAACTACAGACCAGTGTCACTGACATGTATAGTATGCAAAATCATGGAGAAGATTATCGGGAGAAGAGTGGTGGAACACCTAGAAAGGAACGATCTCATCAACAGCAGCCAACATGGTTTCAGGGACGGGAAATCCTGTGTCACAAACCTACTGGAGTTCTATGACATGGTGACAGCAGTAAGACAAGAGAGAGAGGGATGGGTGGATTGCATATTCTTGGACTGCAAGAAGGCGTTTGACACAGTTTCACACAAGAGATTGGTGCAAAAACTGGAGGATCAAGCAGGGATAACAGGGAAAGCACTACAATGGATCAGGGAATACATGTTAGGAAGACAGCAGCGAGTCATGGTACGTGGCGAGGTGTCAGAGTGGGCACCTGTGACCAGCGGGGTCCCACAGGGGTCAGTCCTAGGACCAGTGCTGTTTCTGGTATTTGTGAACGACATGACGGAAGGAATAGACTCTGAGGTGTCCCTGTTTGCAGATGACGTGAAGTTGATGAGAAGAATTCACTCGATCGAAGACCAGGCAGAACTACAAAGGGATCTGGACAGGCTGCAGACCTGGTCCAGCAATTGGCTCCTGGAGTTCAATCCCACCAAGTGCAAAGTCATGAAGATTGGGGAAAGGCAAAGAAGACCGCAGACGGAGTACAGTCTAGGGGGCCAGAGACTACAAACCTCACTCAAGGAAAAAGATCTTGGGGTGAGTATAACACCAGGCACATCTCCTGAAGCGCACATCAACAAAATAACTGATGCAGCATATGGGCGCCTAGCAAACCTCAGAACAGCATTCCGACATCTTAATAAGGAATCATTCAGGACCCTGTACACCGTGTACGTTAGGCCCATATTGGAGTATGAAACACCAGTTTGGAACCCACACCTAGCCAAGCACGTAAAGAAACTAGAGAAAGTGCAAAGGTTTGCAACAAGACTAGTCCCAGAGCTAAGAGGTACGTCCTACGAGGAGAGGTTAAGGGAAATCAACCTGACGACACTGGAGAACAGAAGAGATAGGGAGGACATGATAACGACATGCAAAATACTGAGAGGAATTGACAAGGTGGACAAAGACAGGATGTTCCAGAGATTGGACACAGTAACAAGGGGACACAGTTGGAAGTTGAAGACGCAGATGAATCACAGGGATGTTAGGAAGTATTTCTTCAGCCACAGAGTAGTCAGTAAGTGGAATAGTTTGGGAAGCGATGTAGTGGAGGCAGGATCCATACATAGCTTTAAGCAGAGGTATGATAAAGCTCACGGCTCAGGGAGAGTGACGTAGTAGCGATCAGTGAAGAGGCGGGGCCAGGAGCTCGGACTCGACCCCCGCAACCTCAACTAGGTGAGTACAACTAGGTGAGTACAATGTCAGCATAGATGCTGATTCCGTATATGTATATGTTATTTGAGTATCATAGTACCACCCATATGTTTTACATACTCGACCCCTTGCTAGGCCCAGTGACTAGTTTGTGTGATGTCATGTGATGCCGCATGAGAGCGTGGGATGCGCTGCATTGGCCTCAGTTCCCCGTTGTCCTGGCAAGCGATAGGACAGGCAGTTTGGGCTCTCCCTGATCACAGTCTGCAATATATTCGTTACCATCCAACAAGTGTGTTTAACTCCAACCATCACATCTCCACGAACCCTTCTCACAAATGGTGACAGCGGTGTGGGCGTAAATTTGTTATTTACGTGGACGTACGGAGATTTCTTTCTTCCAGCACGACAGACATTTTGTGGCGCCAGCAGGCCTAGCCTAGCAGCCAGCTACCTCAAGCAAGCTTCCACCAGCCTGTTTGCTTCCTGCTTACCGGTCAGTCCTCGTGTCTTCTCTGCTTATTTGCATTACTTCCAGTCTGTGGGGGGGGAAGGAGTCAGCCCTATACCATCCATCATGTCTTAAGTACAGCCTTGCCTGCTAAGCCAGCTTTCCACCCCTGCTGTGCTCATTATTACAAGTTCTCAAGCCAGTCTGTGTGAAGGGTTAAGCCAAGCAAGTCAGCCAACTAACCCAGGTGACAAACCAGTACTCAAGCAAGCCACATGAGTTCCAGCCTACACCGTCGCTTTGTGCTTCCAGTTCAAGCTGTTCTGAGTGTTTTACCATCCCTGTGATGTCGTGGTATTTTGTGGGTTTTAAGCCAGCTGCCTTAGAATATTTTCGTGCCTAGTGCGGGTGTCCCCAGAGTGGCATATGCCGCTTATCCCATCCCAGAGGCCTAGTCACCACGCGGTGTTCCACCGCGCTGCCTCACTCATCCACACCCACCTCTGTTTTTTGTACCCTTATAACAGGTCCTAGCACTATTTTACAGACCACATAGGGGGTCAACACGAAAGATTGTTCCTTCGTCCCTGTGCACCGACGTAAAAGCCTCCTGTGTGAGTCTATCGTCGATTTAAGCGCAAATCCGACGTGTTTGAGAGTAGTGGAGTGCCGTGCCAGCTACAACCAACCTTCCTGCACCTCCCACACTATTCTCATTCTCCACCAACGCCGCTACAGTGATAATATTTTTATAGAGACATCTGCGAGTGTTGAGACAATTTTTCAGTGATTTTAATGTTATTCAGTGGCTCTTGATTAGGCTGTTCATTATATCTTGTTTGATGTATATATTTTTTCTTCTTTCTTCAGTGTTAATTTTTGTGCTTTATTTTTGTCTGTTGTGTTTTGTTCATTTTTTTTATGTACGTGAAGTAAGTACTTTTCCATTTTTCCCTGTTGTGTGCAATATATAAGCAGTATAAACTTGTGTTTACACTTCATAAATTATCTTGTGTTCACAGTATTGTGTTCCTTGCCTTATAATTTACACAGTGAAGTAATTCAGTAACTGTTATCTTATATTCTGCATCTCAACTCAGTGTTGTCTCGGCTATTTTTTTTTTCTCCCAGCATTTGTGTCCTTGCTGATTTTTTTTTTTATTATTCATTTGTCATTTTTTTCTGTGTGTTAAACATTCTTGTGTTAATTCTTTTCATTTAGCCAGTGTCTAATTTGTCTTATCTCCACAGACAATAGTGCCATTATTTTGTTTGAAGCAAGACAATTATTTTCCAATTTTTGTCTCCCCAAGTCTCATTGCAAGAAAATTCTCATAGTATTATGCATATATTGATGTGTTGTTATTGTTGTTATTGTGAGTGTTAACCTTCCTCTGTTTTGTAATTATTTTTTGCCCTTTATTATTTTTTCATATATCATTGAACAAATTCACTCTTAGTGAAATTTTTACCTTCTTTTTAAAGTAAATCATTCTTTTGCTTGTTCAGTAAGTGTTGCTTAAGCTGCAATTAAGAGTTAAAGAGTTCAATCAGTTCATTCCTTGATAATTTTTTATTGTTTTTGTAAACTGCATTTTCGTGTGTGTGCAATTTTTTTATTATTGCAGTTCTGACTCATTTGCAATGATTCTTGTGTAAATATTGTGTTGCAATTAAATTTTTTCTTTCAGAATTTTTTTTATGTAGTGTTATGTTGTGCAGTACTTTTTGATTAGTATTTGTTATTTGCAATATTGCTACAGTTTATTTCAGTGCAATATTTTGTGATTTTAGTTTCACATTTTTTGTTCTGTGCATAATATTTTATTTTTTTGGTGTCATTTTATTTTCTTTTTAGTAATTTGCTTTCCCAGTTTGTTTTAATTTTGCACAAGATTTATTGATTCCATTTTATCATTTTTGATTGATATATCATTTATTGTTGAATTTCTTTATTAAATTGAGAGTAAAGATAACTCACTGTGCCATTAATTAAATTTAAAGTAAATTTTAGTAAATTTGATTTGAGTAAAGTACAATTTCTCATGATTTTCAAAGTGTTGTTTATCCAGTTGAGTGTTTTATGTGAGTTTTCTGTGCTTTACAGTGTGACTTGTCATTTTCCTTTACTTATGTAGAATAGTTAAGCATTTTTTCTCCCATTTCAGCTTATTGTGTCATATATTCTCTATCATTCTTGCTTTTATGTCCTTGAGTAAGTTCCCTGAGATGTCCCAGTCACTTTTGTTTTCTCACTTAGTGTACCATGCCAGTCAAAGTCAATATGAATCAGTCCACAGTACCAACATTCCCTTACTGACTGAAAGACAATACCTAGCCCTTGAGCAATGTGTTTGTTCTCACAGCTTGTATCTGAGATTTGTTAAAGTGCTGCGGAATGTGAAGTTCAGATTAAGTTCCTATAGATCCGTGAATTACTTATTAACGTAGCCAAGTGGTCAGGCACTAGTAACTCTGTCACTTCCATCTGCGTTCCACCTACACCTTCAGACATGCAGGATAGTGTTCTGTTGCCTCAAGTGTCCAAGGACACTCAGACTGCCTTGAGTGCACAGCCTATCCCTGCAATGTCTGCTAGTTCAAGTAGTAGCTTCTTCACAGGGGATGCCTTGTCAGAAAACGATTACTTGAAACTGGTAATGCCATCTCTTGTTGATGTCACTTGCCGCCTGCAGAAAGACGTCTCTGTCGCGGCTAGTGCTCTCACTAGAGTGTCTGTTGTTGTTCCTAGTGTTCCAGATGGTGATCCCATCCTAGTTGACAGTAATCCTTGCAATGTAAAAAGTTGTTTCTCGAGTAATCTTCGCATTGTTAACGTTTGTAAGTGTTGTCTCTTTATAGTTGATACCTCGTGTCACTGTTTGCAACTCGGATTGAATACCAGTATTGTTGACTGTGTTCATTTCCTTTCCCCTGTGCTTGCAGTGATAGATAGTAGATCCATTCTCCCTTGCTCATATTGCGTGTTATAGCGTTACTTTTTTCAACCGGGAAGAGTCATCCACTCCACCGAGTTTGTTCATTCCTCCAGTAAGAAAGAACCTATCCCATGTGGTCTGGTGTGATTTCATTCCTGCTCCAGGAAGATCTTATTCTGACTGTGAAGCCACCAGCACCCATTAGTGACTTTGTTATGAGTCAAGAATTACTGTATCGAACAGCCGAGTTGGGAACTCCAAGTAGAAGAGTATTCCAGTTAGTAATTCCACAGTCACTAGTGAATGTAGCTGTATCTTTTGTAGATACTTGTTCAGATCGTCCTCAGTCAAGGCATGTGTTAGCCATTGCAGAAGAATTCGATCCACCCAAAGATGATAACCATTCTGCATATGTAAATCTTACCCTCACAGAGTTGGGCTTAAATGTACGTAGTCTGTATAATTAGATGTTCAAGATGAATGAAGTTGTCCACTCTGTGTTTGCTATTAGTTGATCAGTTTTTTTTTTCAGAATTTTTTTTTGTGTTCACGTTCCCACCGAATTCTGAGAATTTAGCAGTAATAATCTGTGAGTGTCAGATCTGCCTTTGCTGTTCATTTACTTTCACCTTTGTAAATATATATATTCTTCCTCAGAATCCATAGAGTGCATGAACACAGATCGATCGATCAATTCCATCCTTTATTATAATGTGATTTGTACTTATAATTTGTAATCCATTATGTTAGCATCCATTACAATACCATCCATTAGTTTAAGTTACATATGTCCTTGCCATTGTATAGGATCAGCCCAGACCCATCTGCCTGTTCACCCTATAGCATAGTATTGTATGTCGAGACGACATATGTAACATGACTGAGCTGTCAGCATAGTTGCTGATCCTGTATATGTATATGTTATTTGAGTATCATAGTACCACCCATATGTTTTACATACTCGACCCCTTGCTAGGCCCAGTGACTAGTTTGTGTGACGTCACGTGATGCCGCATGAGTCCGTGGGATACGCTGCGCCGACCTCAGTTCCCCGTTGTCCTGGCAGGTGATAGGACAGGCAGTTTGGGCTCTCCCTTATCACAGTCTGCAATATATGTGTTACCATCCAACAAGTGTGCTTAACTCCAATCATCACATCTCCACGAACCCTTCTCACACACACACACACATATATGTATAAATGTATATATATATAAATATAAATATATATGTATGTATATATATATATATATATATATATATATATATATATATATATATATATATATATATATATATATATATATATATATATATATATATATATATATATATATATATATATATATATATATATATATATATATATATATATATATATATATATATATATATAAATATATTAATTCAAGGATTATGTGGAGTAAAAGAAAGGTTGGATGTGAAAAGTGGGTTATAGAAAGTGTTTATGCACCTGGAGAAGAGATGAGTGTAGAGTAGAGAGATTTTGGGAAATGTTGAATGAATGCGTGGGGAGTTTTGAACCAAGTGAGAGAGTACTTTTGGTTCGGGATTTCAATGCTAGTGGGTAAAAATGTTGTGGAGGGAGTAGTATGTAAATTTGGGGTGCCGGGGGCAAATGAAAATGGGGAGCCTTTAATTGAGCTGTGTGTAGAAAGAGGTTTGGTAATAAGTAATACATATTTTATGAAAAAGAGGACAAATAAATATACAAGATGTGATGTAGCACGTAATGAAAGTAGTTTGTCAGATTATGTATTAGTGAATAAAAGGTTAATGGGTAGGCTCCAGGATGTACATGTTTATAGAGAGGCAACTGATATATCGGATCATTATTTAGTTGTAGCTACAGTTAGAGTAAGAGGTAGATGGGAAAAGAGGATGGTGGCAACAACAAGTAGGAGGGTAGTGAAAGTGTATAAACTAAGGGAGGATGAAGTTCGGGTGAGATATAAGCAACTATGGCAGAAAGGTGGGCTATTGCAAAGATGAGTAGTGAGGGGGTTGAAGAGGGTTGGATGAGTTTTAAAAATGCAGTATTAGAATGTGGGGCAGAAGTTTGTGGTTATAGGAGGGTGGGTGCAGGAGGAAAGAGGAGTGATTGGTGGAATGATGAAGTAAAGGGTGTGATAAAAGAGAAAAAGTTAGCTTATGAGAGGTTTTTACAAAGCAGAAGTGTTATAAGAAGAGCAGAGTATATGGAGAGTAAAAGAAAGGTGAAGAGAGTGGTGAGAGAGTGCAAAAGGAGAGCAGATGATAGAGTGGGAGAGGCACTGTCAAGAAATTTTAATGAAAATAAGAAAAAAATTTGGAGTTACACAAGTTAAGAAAGCCCAGGGAACGTATGGATTTGTCAGTTAAAAACAGAGTAGGGGAGTTAGTAGATGGGGAGAGGGAGGTATTAGGTAGATGGCGAGAATATTTTGAGGAACTTTAAAATGTTGAGGAAGAAAGGGAGGCGGTAATTTCATGCACTGGCCAGGGAGGTATACCATCTTTTAGGAGTGAAGAAGAGCAGAATGTAAGTGTGGGGGAGGTACGTGAGGCATTACGTAGAATGAAAGAGGGTAAATAAGCTGGAACTGATGGGATCATGACAGAAATGTTAAAAGCAGGGGATAATATAGTGTTGGAGTGGTTGGTACTTTTGTTTAATAAATGTATGAAAGAGGAGAAGGTACCTAGGGATTGGCAGAGAGTATGTATAGTCTCTTTATATAAAGGGAAGGGGGACAAAAGAGATTGTAAAAATTATAGAGGAATAAGTTTATTAAGTAAACCAGGAAAAATGTACGGTAGGGTTATTATTGAAAGAATTAGAGGTAAGACAGAATGTAGGATTGAGGATGAGCAAGGAGGTTTCAGAGTGGGTAGGGGATGTGTAGATCAAGTGTTTACATTGAAGCATATATGTGAACAGTATTTAAATAAAGGTAGGGAAGTTTTTATTGCATTTATGGATTTAGAAAAGGCATATGATAGAGTGGATAGGGGAGCAATGTGTCAGATGTTGCAAGTATATGGAATAGGTGGTAAGTTACTAAATGCTGTAAAGAGTTTTTATGAGGATAGTGAGGCTCAGGTTAGGGTGTGTAGAAGAGAGGGAAACTACTTCCCAGTAAAAGTTGGTCTTATACAGGGATGTGTAATGTCACCATGGTTGTTTAATATATTTACAGATGGGGTTGTAAAAGAAGTAAATGCTGGGGTGTTTGGGAGAGGAGTGGGATTAAATTATGGGGAATCAAATGCAAAATGGGAATTGACACAGTTACTTTTTGCTGATGATACTGTGTTTATGGAAGATTCTAAAGAAAAATTGCAAAGGTTAGTGGATGAGTTTGGGAGTGTGTGTAAAGGTAAAAAGTTGAAAGCGAACATAGAAAAGAGTAAGGTGATGAGGGTATCAAATGATTTAGATAAAGAAAAATTGGATATCAAATTGGGGAGGAGGAGTATGGAAGAAGTAAATGTTTTCAGATACTTGGGAGTTGACGTGTCGGCGGATGGATTTATGAAGGATGAGGTTAATCATAGAATTAATGAAGGAAAAAAGGTGAGTGGTGCGTTGAGGTATATGTGGAGTCTAGAAACGTTATCTATGGAGGCAAAGAAGGGAATGTATGAAAGTATAGTAGTACCAACACTCTTATATGGGTGTGAAGCTTGGGTTGTGAATGCAGCAGCGATGAGGTGGTTGGAGGCAGTGGAGATGTCCTGTCTAAGGGCAATGTGTGGTGTAAATATTATGCAGAAAATTCGGAGTGTGGAAATTAGGAGAATGTGTGGAGTTAATAAAAGTATTAGTCAGAGGGCTAAAGAGGGGTTGTTGAGGTGGTTTGTTCATTTAGAGAGAACGGATCAAAGTAGAATGACATGGAGAGCATTTAAATCTGTAGGAGAAGGAAGGCGGGGTAGGGGTCATCCTCGAAAAGATTGGAAGGAAGAGGCAAGGGAGGTTTTGTGGGCAAGGGGCTTGGACTTCCAGCAGGCGTGCATGAGCGTGTTCGATAGGAGTGAATGGAGACGAATGGTATTTGGGACCTGACGATATGTTGGAGTGTGAGCAGGGTAATATTTAGTGAAGGGATTCAGGGAAACCGGTTATTTTTTATATAGCCGGACTTGAGTCCTGGAAATGGGAAGTACAATGCCTGCACTCTAAAGGAGGGGTTTTGGGATATTAGCAGTTTGGAGGGATATGTTGTGTATCTTTATACGTACATGCTTCTAAACTGTTGTGTTCTGAGCGCCTCTGCAAAAACAGTGATTATGTGTGAGTGAGGTGAAAGTGTTGAATGATGATGAAAGTATTTTCTTTTTGGGGATTTTCTTTCTTTTTTGTGGGTCACCCTGCCTCGGTGGGAGACGACCGACTTGTTGAAAAAAAATATATATATACATATATATATTATATATATATATATATATATATATGTATATATATATATATGTATATATATATGTATATATGTATATATATATGTATATATATATATATATATGTATATATATATATATATTTATATATATATATGTATATATATATATATATATTTATTTATTTTTTTTTATTATCACACCGGCCGATTCCCACCAAGGCAGGGTGGCCCGAAAAAGAAAAACTTTCACCATCATTCACTCCATCACTGTCTTGCCAGAAGGGTGCTTTACACTACAGTTTTTAAACTGCAACATTAACACCCCTCCTTCAGAGTGCAGGCACTGTACTTCCCATCTCCAGGACTCAAGTCCGGCCTGCCGGTTTCCCTGAATCCCTTCATAAATGTTACTTTGCTCACACTCCAACAGCACGTCAAGTATTAAAAACCATTTGTCTCCATTCACTCCTATCAAACACGCTCACGCATGCCTGCTGGAAGTCCAAGCCCCTCGCACACAAAACCTCCTTTACCCCCTCCCTCCAACCCTTCCTAGGCCGACCCCTACCCCGCCTTCCTTCCACTACAGACTGATACACTCTTGAAGTCATTCTGTTTCGCTCCATTCTCTCTACATGTCCGAACCACCTCAACAACCCTTCCTCAGCCCTCTGGACAACAGTTTTGGTAATCCCGCACCTCCTCCTAACTTCCAAACTACGAATTCTCTGCATTATATTCACACCACACATTGCCCTCAGACATGACATCTCCACTGCCTCCAGCCTTCTCCTCGCTGCAACATTCATCACCCACGCTTCACACCCATATAAGAGCGTTGGTAAAACTATACTCTCATACATTCCCCTCTTTGCCTCCAAGGACAAAGTTCTTTGTCTCCACAGACTCCTAAGTGCACCACTCACTCTTTTTCCCTCATCAATTCTATGATTCACCTCATCTTTCATAGACCCATCCGCTGACACGTCCACTCCCAAATATCTGAATACGTTCACCTCCTCCATACTCTCTCCCTCCAATCTGATATTCAATCTTTCATCACCTAATCTTTTTGTTATCCTCATAACCTTACTCTTTCCTGTATTCACCTTTAATTTTCTTCTTTTGCACACCCTACCAAATTCATCCACCAATCTCTGCAACTTCTCTTCAGAATCTCCCAAGAGCACAGTGTCATCGGCAAAGAGCAGCTGTGACAACTCCCACTTTGTGTGTGATTCTTTATCTTTTAACTCCACGCCTCTTGCCAAGACCCTCGCATTTACTTCTCTTACAACCCCATCTATAAATATATTAAACAACCACGGTGACATCACACATCCTTGTCTAAGGCCTACTTTTACTGGGAAAAAATTTCCCTCTTTCCTACATACTCTAACTTGAGCCTCACTATCCTCGTAAAAACTCTTCACTGCTTTCAGTAACCTACCTCCTACACCATACACTTGCAACATCTGCCACATTGCCCCCCTATCCACCCTGTCATACGCCTTTTCCAAATCCATAAATGCCACAAAGACCTCTTTAGCCTTATCTAAATACTGTTCACTTATATGTTTCACTGTAAACACCTGGTCCACACACCCCCTACCTTTCCTAAAGCCTCCTTGTTCATCTGCTATCCTATTCTCCGTCTTACTCTTAATTCTTTCAATTATAACTCTACCATACACTTTACCAGGTACACTCAACAGACTTATCCCCCTATAATTTTTGCACTCTCTTTTATCCCCTTTGCCTTTATACAAAGGAACTATGCATGCTCTCTGCCAATCCCTAGGTACCTTACCCTCTTCCATACATTTATTAAATAATTGCACCAACCACTCCAAAACTATATCCCCACCTGCTTTTAACATTTCTATCTTTATCCCATCAATCCCGGCTGCCTTACCCCCTTTCATTTTACCTACTGCCTCACGAACTTCCCCCACACTCACAACTGGCTCTTCCTCACTCCTACAAGATGTTATTCCTCCTTGCCCTATACACGAAATCACAGCTTCCCTATCTTCATCAACATTTAACAATTCCTCAAAATATTCCTTCCATCTTCCCAATACCTCTACCTCTCCATTTAATAACTCTCCTCTCCTATTTTTAACTGACAAATCCATTTGTTCTCTAGGCTTTCTTAACTTGTTAATCTCACTCCAAAACTTTTTCTTATTTTCAACAAAATTTGTTGATAACATCTCACCCACTCTCTCATTTGCTCTCTTTTTACATTGCTTCACCACTCTCTTAACTTCTCTCTTTTTCTCCATATACTCTTCCCTCCTTGCATCACTTCTACTTTGTAAAAACTTCTCATATGCTATATATATATATATATATATAAACATATATATATATATATATATATACATATATATATATATATATATATATATATATATATATATATATATATATATACACATGCATTGTGGAGTGAAGATGTGAAGGTAGGAAATCGATTCTCTCTTCTCCACGACGAGTTCACTTCAGTGATTAGTGAGGTTGAAGGTACCACTGATTCCCCTGCTAATGAAGGTAAGAATGCTTTAATTGTAGGAGTTTCTCATGTAAGATATATGAACTGTTCTTTTTGTAACAGAGATAGAAAGGTCAGACAAAGGGTGTGCCTTCCAGGAGCTGGTGTTGGTGACATATTCGGCAGATTGGATAATATTATGTCAGGTAATGGAAACAAGGCCATTATCTGTCTTACTGCTGGGGGTAATGACACTGGGAAGGGGAGGAGACAGGAGCTGCTGAATAAGTACAGGTCAGCCATAGAAGTAGTCAGGTCTAAGGGAGGGATCCCAGTCATATGTAGCATCTTGCCTAGAAAGGGAGTGGGCAATGAATGGATGTCTAGGGCAATTGGTATAAATTGCTGGCTAGACAGGTCCTGCAAGGAACTTGCAATCCCATTCATTGATAACTGGGACATATTCTATGGCAAACATGATATGTATGCAAGGGATGGGGCTCATCTCTCTGGGGCTGGAGTGGTTGCATTAGCCAATTCAATTGAGAGGGTAATTGATGAATTGTCTAGGAATTTAAACTGATAGATTATAGAGGTATGGTTGTTTGTGGGAAACAATCAGGCTGCAGTATTAGGGTTAAAAACAGGAGATATTACCGGGATACCTCAGGGATATATTTAAAAGACAATATTCAAAATAAAGTTGCTAGTAATGGCAAATCACTTGATCAACAAACAAAGAGAGATAGTAGAAGGCAACGAGTGACCAGCTCCCTTAAGGTTTACTGTACAAAGATTTCTTGCAAGTGCAGGTAATATATATATATTATTGCTATAACAGAAACCTGGTTTAACCTGAAAGATAGAGAAATGCCTTCTGAATGCAACACAGGGTTATAAACTATTCCAAACTGATAGGGTCAACAGGAAGGGTGGTGGAGTGTCGATGTATGTCAGAGATAATTTAAATTGTTTTCATAGACATTATGTAAAATTAGAAACATCGAATACAGAATCTGTTTGGCTACAGATTCTCGAGGGTCGTGACAAATTAATTTTGGGTGTGATTTATAGGCCTCCAAACCTTGATAGTGAGTGCAGTCAGCTGTTATGGGACGAAATTCGTAAGGCATCTAGATATGAAAATGTTGCGTTAATGGGAGATTTTAACTTTAGACAAATTGATTGGAACAATATGACAGGAAATCGTGATTCTAGTGACTCTCTTGATGCGGTTCAGGATTGCTTTTTAGAACACTTTGTGACAGAACCTTCCAGAGGAAACAGTCTGCTTGACTTGGTTCTTGCCAACAAAGAATCACTAATTAATAATCTTGAGGTTAATGATGAGCTTGGGGAAAGTGATTAGAAATCACTTAGTTTGAATACATCATGGAATTACCCAGATAACTGCAATCAAATCTCTGTCCCAGACTTTCGACTGGCCGACTTCGTGGGACGGAAAAATTACCTAGGTAGGCTAAATTGGGATGACCTGACTATGGGTCAGGTAGGTGATCTTTGTTGCCAATATGACGTTTTATAGAGCATAGTTCTAGCTGAACATACATCTTTTGTTCTGAGTAGGGAAATTAGATCTAAGAAAAATGATCCTAAATGGATGAACAATAGATTAAAATATCTCATTGGTCAGAAGAGAGGCAAATATAGGCGTATCAAAAGACGGGATGGGCAGTTAAGAAATCAATATATTCAGTTAAAGAGAGAAATAGAAAAAGGAATAAGAAAAGCAAAAAGGGATTATGAGGCTAAGGTCGCAAGGGATTCGAAGATTAACCCAAAAGGGTTCTTTCAGGTATACAGAAGTAAGATTAGGGACAAGATAGGCCCACTTAAGAGTAATTTTGGTCAGATCACTGACAGTGATAATGATATGTGTGAAATTTTCAATACCTACTTCCTCTCGGTTAAATCCCTAGGCCCTGATGAACTGTTTGCAAGGGCATTAAAGGAATGTAAAGAGGAACTTAGCATGCCTTTGGCTAATTTTTTCAACATATCACTACAAACTGGCATAGTGCCTGATAAGTGGAAAATGGCAAATGTAATACATATTTACAAGACAGGTGACATCTCCTTAGCTTTGAACTATAGACCAATAAGCCTTACCTCCATAATGGGAAAATTTGTGGAATCAGTAATTGCCGGTGCAATTCGTAGCGATCTTGACAGGCATAAATTGATTAATGAATCTCAACACAGTTTTACGAAGGGGTGTTCCTCTCTTACGAATTTACTAACTTTCTTCACGAAGGTGTTTGAGGAGGTAGATCATGGTAATGAATATGATATTGTGTATATGGACTTCAGTAAGGCTTTCGATAGAGTTCCACATCAGAGGCTATTGAGGAAACTTAAGGCACACAGAATAAGAGGGGAAATTTTTTTCCTGGCTAGAGGCATAGGTGATAAATAGGCAGCAGAGAGTTTGCATAAATGGTGAGAAATCAGAATGGGGGTACGTCACAAGCAGTGTTCATCAGGGGTCAGTGTTGGGCCCGTTGTTGTTCACAATTTTCATAAACGACATAGATGAGGGATCAGCGACTTAAGCAAATTTGCTGATGACACCAAAATAGGCCGTCCAATTCATTCTAATAAGGACACTAGAGCACTCCACTATGATTTGAATAGACTGATGCAATGGTCTGAGAAGTGGCAGATGCAGTTTAATATTGACAAATGCAAAGTTCTAAATGTTGGACAGTTAAATAACCATGCCACATATAAACTAAATAATGTAGATCTTAATACTACTGATTGCGAAAAGGATTTAGGAGTTCTGGTTAGCAGTAATCTAAAACCAAGACAACAGTGCATTAGTGTTCGCAATAAAGCTAACAGAATTCTTGGCTTCATATCTAGAAGAATAAATAATAAAAGTCCTCAGGTTGTTCTTCAACTCTATATATCCTTGGTTAGGCCTCATTTAATTTATGCTGCTCAGTTCTGGTCACCGTATTACAGAATGGATATAAATGCTCTGGAAAACGTGTATAGGAGGATGACAAAGTTGATCCATATGTCAGAAATCTTCCCTATGAGGGCCCTGAATCTGCACTCTCTCGAAAGGCGTAGAATTAGGGGGGATATGATCGAGGTGTATAAATGGAAAACGGAAATAAATAAATGGGATGTAAATAGCGTGCTGAAAATTTTCTGCCAAGAGAGCACTCTCAGCAATGGTTTCAAGTTGGAAAAATTCAGATTCTGGAAGGATATAGGAAAGCACTGGTTTGGTAATAGAGTTGTGGACGAGTGGAACAAACTCCCGAGTACAGAGGCTAAAACGTTTTGTAGTTTTAAAAATAGGTTAGATAAATACTGAGCGGGTGTGGGTGGGTGTGAGTTGGACCTGACTAGCTTGTGCTACTAGGTCTGATCCCATGCTCCTTCCTGAAATGGAAGTGCCCTGACTAGGTGGGTCATAGGGCTTATCCGGGGGGGGGGGGACATGGGTCAGTAGGCCTGTTGCAGTGTTCCTTCTTTCTTATGTTCTTAGAAGTCGCGCGTGATTGAGCTCATGAATTTGTTTTTTTTTTTCTGACGGTATAATAGGGAATAGATCATGGGATATAGGCGTGTGCAACCATAAGAGTGCATATAAACACTTAAATCTCCAAAAAGGGAAATATAAGTGATCACAGAAGAGAAA
Organism: Cherax quadricarinatus; assembly: GCF_038502225.1. Lineage (NCBI taxonomy): Eukaryota > Metazoa > Arthropoda > Malacostraca > Decapoda > Parastacidae > Cherax > Cherax quadricarinatus. Next base: position 48,962,244 of record NC_091299.1, on the reverse strand, counting down.
ACACAGATAATAGTGCCAAGTGATAAGTGCTGTCCCGGAATAAGGAAGGGGAGCGGTTGGGAACTAGGCCTCAGAGTGCTTCCACACAGTACGTAGTGGCGTATTTGAAGATTAAGTGTAACCTAAGATCAGGGAGATAAGAGATAAGTATAGTTGTGTCAGTAAATACAGTGAGTGCAGTGAAAAAATTAGATGAACTAGTGACTACAGTGCCTACAGGAAGGTAGAGATAGCAGGTACTGTGATTGAGAAACATCGCACAGCTGCAACTACGCGGGACCCCGGTGCCGGACGTATAGTACTGAGCCTTGTTGTGGTTGTTTGGCGGGGGAGGGGGGGGTTGGGTCTGACTCTGTAACACTGATAGTGAGGGTGTTAAACCCTGCTCTTGAAAGCTCACTATCATAATATAACACTCAACACTTAGTAAGGGAGAGTAACTGGAAAGGGACTTCAGCGGTGCCACACACACATCACGCGCATAGGCCAGGAAAAACACATACATATTGTAAGCAAGTTTATTTAGGCATACACAAATACTGTGCATAGACTGACATAAATAGCAGAATAGTTGGAGAGAATCTAGTGTAGAGAAACTGGGGAGAGCCCAAAAAGCCAGAAAGTGATTTATTTTACTGCTAAATTAAGGTAGAATCCAGGAAAGAAGGCTAGTGTGACAAGATAGTTACGCACACACACACACACACACACGGACATACACACACATGTGAACATAAGAGGGCCATAAATTCTCACACACAAACGCTCGTAGTCCCTACCCTGACGAATACATCTCCCATACCCTCTTCCACACCCTCTCACCCACAATCTCACTCACACTCTCATACCCACACACACTCACTTTCTCCCTCTCTCTCCTCTTGTATCTTCTATTTCTCTCTCTCCCTCTCTCCTATTCCACTTTCTCTCTCTCCCTCTCTCCTATTCCACTATCTCTCCCTCGCCCTGCTCCTCCTCCTCCTCCTCCTCCTCCTCCTATACCTCCTCTCCCTCCTCCATCTCCTCCTTCACTTCCTCTTCCTTCTCCTCCTACCTCTCCCCTTGCCTCCTAGGCCTACAAGCACTCTAAATGTTGATCCTACCCAACTCACATGCTCTCACACACTCTCAACCACTCTCACACACTCTTCCACACTCTCTCACACTCTCTCACACTCCCTTCCCCCTTCTCTCTCTCTGTCTCTGTCTCTCTCTCTCTCCCTCTCTCTCTATCTAACTCTCTCACTCTCACACTCTCCCACACTCTCACACTCACGCTCTCTGTTTTATGCTGTCTCACACACTTACTCTTTTCCACTCTCATGCACTCTCACTCAAAATATCTCTCTCATACTCTCGCTCTTCCACTCTCTCTCACACTCCCTTTCATGCTCTCACACTATCTCTCCCACGCCTTTCCTCACACTTTCTCACTCCCTCCCTCACACTCTCAAAATCTCACACTCTCATACTCTCTCAAACTCTCACACGAACGCTTCCTCACTCTAACACACACTCTCTCTCACACTCTCACACTCTTACACTCTCACACTCTGACACTCTCTCACAGTCTCACACTTTCTCTTACTCTCACACTCTGTCGCACTCCCCCACACTCCCACGCTCTGGCACACACTCTCACAATCTCTCACACTCTCTCACATTATCACACTTACATTCCCTCACTCACACTCTCTCACTCACATGCACTCACACTCACCCATACCCACACTCTCACTCAAACTTTCTGAATCATATTCTTTCAGTCACACTTTCTCACTCACACTCCCTCACTCACCCTCTCATCAACACTCCTGTTCACACTCTTTCACACCTTCCCACCCACACTCTCTCACTCACACACTCTAACTCACACACTCTCTCTATCTCTCTCTTTCTCTCCTATCCCACTTTCTCTCCCTCTTCATCTTGCTTCTCATCCTCCCTACTCCTCCTACTCCCCCCCATCTCTCTTCCCTATGCTGCTGTCCCCCCTTCTGCTCACTATCCTCTTCCCCTCCCTGCCTCCTCCCCCCTCCCTCCCCACAACAAAACCCCCCTCCACACACACCTTCATGGCATAAGCTCTTCCTTCAGTTGAAAAAACATGGGACACAAAAAACCAAGATGGAGAACCAGAGAACTGGTGCATGAAGCGAGGGGTGGACCTGGGAGAGAAGAATTGGAGGCAGGAGTCACGAGAAGAGAGGAGTGAGAGTGGAGGCTGAAAGAGCTCAGCAAGAAAATGAAAGAGAAAATAGCTGAGGAGAGCAGGAAATGGGAGATACAAATCACAGCAGCAGAAGCTAAGGTACAGAGCTTAGTAGAAGAACTAGAAAGTTTGAAACAGCATAAAGAACCAAAGGACAGTACAGCCACAACACCAAGAACTGCTACATCAGTCACAGATGAGGGGACAGTAGGGAACAAAGGAGCTATACTGTATGCGATGAGTCTATCAGACCCAAGAGGGACCCGGGAAAAGGCAGGGAGAGCAGCAGGAACTAATGAGGGGACTGAAGACAATTAAGGAGCTAAGCTATACACAGAGGGTCTAACAGACAACTGCCACATCCAGGAACAGATCAGCACAGGGACACAGGATACGGAAGAGACAGTAGGAAGCAAGGCATCAATGGCAGGAACTAATTCATATCAGATGATGCTCAGGGAAGAACAGTGGGAGGACGAAAGGGAGAGGGCAGTTTTTGTCTATGAGCTCCAAGAAGTAGATGGGGAAACTTACAAAGCAGGGAAACAGGAGGAAAAAAAAGGATTGAAAGCATCATGAAAGCAATAGGAGAGGACGACATGACCCAGCTGACAAATTTTCGGAGAATTGGGTGGTTTACGAGGGTAAAAAAGCATCCAGTCAAATTGATTTTCAAGGCAGAGTCAGCTCGAAACCGGATCCTGCAGGAGAAACCGTGCCTAAGGGACAAACTGGAGTTCTGCAGTGTGTATCTCGACTGGGACAGAATGCAAGAAGAATGGATGATACTGAAAGAGAGGGTGCAACGTCACAAGGAGGAATGAGAGGCAAGGAAGTTGGGGAACAGGGGAAACCAGGCCCAGGTGGAAGAACAAACACAACCCCCTCTGGTACTACGCACAGAAGGAACACAGCCATGGCAATCCCAAAGCAATCAAACAACCTAACCCAAAACTCACTCACTGTACCCTCTGCCCCCATCCCCCTCACCACAAACCCCGCCCCCACAGTAACCCACACCAACACACACACTGTACCCTCGATCCCAACAACCCACACCCCCACTAACCACCTATAGGCCCTTTCCCCCATACCCCTCACCACAACCCCCACCCCACTGAAACCCCCATATTCCCTCTGCCCCAACCCCCCCACACCACAGACCCCACTCCCACAGCATCCCATAGGCCCCTGCCATGGCACCTGCTACCCCTAACCCACCATTCTCACCAGACCACAGTTATAGAAAAGAAGTTGAAGGTTTCGTACACGAATGTGGATGGGAAAACGAATAAATGTGAGGAGTGGCATGAAAGAATCAAGGAGATGCCCCCAGACATCATAGCAGTCACAAAAACAAAACTCACTGGGAAAATAACAGATGCAATCTTCCCACACAGATATCAGATCCTGAGGAAGGATGGAAGGAGCAGAGGGGGAGTAGGGGTTGCTAATTAAAAACCGGTGGGTTATCAAGAAATGGAAGGAATGGACGAAATTGGTGAAAGGGACTACATAGTAGGTACAGTTCAGTCAGGGAAACATAAGGTAGTCATTGCAGTGATGTATAATCCACCACAGAACTGCAGGAGGCCAAGAGAGGAATATGAGTGCAACAGAGCAATTGTGGGCACACTAGCTGAGGTGGCAAGAAGAGTTCACTCGAGTAGAGCGAAGTTACTGATTATGGGCGACTTCAACCACAGGGAGATAGATTGGGAAAACCTGGAGTCACATGGGGGTCCCAAAACATGGAGAGCCAAGATGATGGATGTGGTACTGGAAAACCTCATGCACCAACATTTTAGGGACACTACCAGAGAGAGAAGGGAGGATGAACCAGCAAGACTGGACCTTGTGTTCACCCTGAGTGGCATCACATATGAAAGGCCCCTTGGAGCTAATGACAATGTGGTTCTGAGCTTTGAATACCCTGTGAGCAACAAGTGGAGAGAGTAACAGGAGTAGAACGGAAAAAGCCAAACTATAAAAGGGGGGACTACACAGGTATGAGGACCTTCCTGCAAAGAGGTTCAGTCTGAAAGAGAGTTGGTAGGAAAGTCGAGAACCAAAATAATGAACTGCATAACAACAAAATGCAAGGAGGCAGAGGAAAGGTTTGTTCCTAAGGGTAACAGAAATAATGGGAAGAACAGAACAAGCCCTTGGTTTACTCGAAGGTGTAGAGAAGCCAAAACTAAGTGCACTAGAGAATGGAAAAAGTACAGAAGGCAAAGGGCTCAGGAAAATAAAGAGAATAGTCGACGAGCCAGAAACGATTGTGCACAGATAAGGAGGGACGCCCAGTGGCAGTATGAAAATGACATAGCATCGAAAGTCAAGTCTGACCCGAAACTGCTTTACAGCCACAAAAGGAGGAAAACAATAGTTAAGGACCAGGTAATCACTCTGACGAAAGAAGGTGGAGAGATCACAAGAAATGACTTAGAAGTATGTAAGGAGCTCAACATGAGATTTCAGGAAGTATTTACAGTGGAGGCTGAAGGGACACTGGGAAGACAAAACAGTGCAATACACTAACAAGGGATATACCAAAAAGTGTTGGACGAAATACATATAACTGAGGAGGTGAAGAAGCTCCTAAGTGACCTTGATACCTCAACGGCGGTGGGCCTGGACATCTCTCCGTGGGTTCTTAGAGAGGAAGCAGAGACACTGTGTGTGCCACTAATCACAATCTTCAACACATCCCTTGAAACTGGACAACTACCTTAGGTATGGAAGATGGCAAATGTAATCCTCATCTTTAAGAAAGGAAACTGAAATGAAGTACTAAACTGTAGACCAGGTCGCTGACGTGTATAGTATGCAAAGTCATGCAGAAGATTACCAGGAGGAGAGTGGTGGAGCACCTGGAGCGGAACAAGATTATAAACGTCAGCCAGCACGGATTCATGAAAAGGAAATCCTGTGCCACAAACCAACTAGAGTTTTATGACAAGGTAACTGAAGAACTAAATGAGAGGGAGGGGTGGGTTGAATGCATTTTCTTGTATTGCAAGACGGCCTTCAACACAGTTCCTCACAAGAGATTAGTACAGATCCTGGAGGATCAGGCACGTGTAACAGGAAGGGCACTGCAAAGGACCAGAGAATTCCTAACAGGGAGGCAACAAAGAGTCATGGTCAGTGATTATGTATCACAGTGGGCGCCTGTGACGAGCAGGGTCCCAGAGGGGTAAGTCATGGAACCAGCGGTATTCTTATTATATGTGAACGATATGACGGAAGGGATAGACTCAGAAGTGTCCCTGTTTGCTGTTGATATAAAGTTAGTTAGGAGAATTAAATCAGATGCAGACCAGACAGGTCTGCAATGAGGCCTGGACAGGCTGGATGCATGGTCCAGCAACTGGCTCCTAGATTTTAACCCCACCAACTGCAAAGTCATGAAGATCGGAGAAGAGCAAAGAAGACTGCAGACAGAGTATAGGCTAGGGGGCAAAAGACTGCAAACCTCACTCAAGGAATAAGATCTAGGGGTGAGTATAATACCGAGTACGTCGCCAGAAGCACACATTAACCAGATAACTGCTACAGCATATGGGCGCCTGGCAAACCTGAGAATAGCATTCCGTGTTCGTCAGGCCCATACGAGAGTGCGCAGAACCAGTTTTGAACCAACACCTGGTCAAAACGCGTCAAGAAATTAGAGAAAGTGCAAAGGTTTGCAACAAGACTAGTCCCAGAGCTAAGGGGTTTGTCCTATGAAGAAAGGTTGAGGGAAATCAGCCTGACGACACTGGGGGGTGGAGGAGTGGCACTGCTGATCAAAAACCGATGGAATTTTGATGAGCTGGAGAGAGGAGACAGCGGAGAAGAAAGTGATTATGTAGCGGGAACGCTTCACTCTGGAGGTCCCAAGGTGGTAATTGCAGTGATGTATAACCCACCACAGAACAGCAGGAGGCCAAGGCAAGAGCATGACGAGAGCAATAGAGTGATGGTTGACACACTGGCTGCAGTGGCCAGAAGAGCTTATGCATGCAGGGCAAAGCTGCTGATCATGGGTGACTTTAACCACAAGGAGATCGGCTGGGAGAACTTGGAGCCACATGGGGGCCAAGATACATGGAGGGCTAAGATGATGGAGGTGGTACTGGAAAACTTCATGTACCAACACGTAAGGGATAATACAAGAGAGAGAGGAGAGGATGAACAAGCAAGACTGGACTTAGTATTCACCTTGAGTAGTGCAGATATTGAGGACATCACATACGAAAGACCCCTTGGGGCCAGCGATCATGTGGTTTTAATCTTCCAGTACACAGTAGAGCTAAAGTGGAGGGGGAAGCACGAAGGCCAGGACGAATGAAGCCAAATTATAAGAGAGGGGATTACACGGGAATGAGGAACTTCCTGCATGGGGTTCAGTGGGACAGAGAACTGGCAGGGAAGCCAGTTGATGAGATGATGGAATATGTAGCAACAATGTGCAAGGAGGCTGAGGAGAGGTTTGTACCCAAGGGTAACAGGAATAATGAAAAAGCCAGGATGAGCCCATGGTTCACCCAAAGGTGCAGGGAGGCAAAAACCAAGTGTGCTAGGGAATGGAAGAAATATAGAAGGCAAAGGACCCAGGAGAATAAGGAGAGCAGTCGTAGAGCCAGAAATGAATATGCACAGATAAGAAGGGAAGCCCAACGACAATATGAAAACGACATAGCAACGAAAGCCAAATCTGACCCGAAACTGTTATACAGCCACGTCAACTAGGTGAGTACACACACACACACACACACACACAGACTAAAAACCTCACTCAAGGAAAAAGATCTTGGGGTGAGTATAACACCAGGCACATCTCCTGAAGCGCACATCAACCAAATAACTTATGCAGCATATGGGCGCCTAGCAAACCTCAGAACAGCATTCCGACATCTTAATAAGGAATCATTCAGGACCCTGTACACCGTGTACGTTAGGCCCATATTGGAGTATGCGGCACCAGTTTGGAACCCACACCTAGCCAAGCACGTGAAGAAACTAGAGAAAGTGCAAAGGTTTGCAACAAGACTAGTCCCAGAGCTAAGAGGTATGTCCTACGAGGAGAGGTTAAGGGAAATCAACCTGACGACACTGGAGGACAGGAGAGATAGGGGGGACATGATAACGACATACAAAATACTGAGAGGAATTGACAAGGTGGACAAAGACAGGATGTTCCAGAGATTGGACACAGTAACAAGGGGACACAGTTGGAAGCTGAAGACACAGATGAATCACAGGGATGTTAGGAAGTATTTCTTCAGCCACAGAGTAGTCAGTAAGTGGAATAGTTTGGGAAGCGATGTAGTGGAGGCAGGATCCATACATAGCTTTAAGCAGAGGTATGATAAAGCTCACGGCTCAGGGAGAGTGACCTAGTAGCGATCAGTGAAGAGGCGGGGCCAGGAGCTCGGACTCGACCCCCGCAACCTCAACTAGGTGAGTACAACTAGGTGAGTACACACACACACACACACACACACACACACACACACACACACACACACACACACACACACACACACACACACACACACACACACACACACACACACACACACACACACACACACACACGCACACACACGCACACACACACACACACACACACACACAGAAGGCAAAGGTCCCTGGAAAATAAGGAGATCAGTCGAAGAGCCAGAAACGAGTATGCACAGTTAAGTAGGGAGGTCCAGCGGCAGTATGAAAGCGACATAGCACCAAAAGTCAAGTCTGACCAGAAACTGCTTTATAGCCACATTAAGAGAAGACAACAGTCAAAGACCAGGTGATCAAGCTGAGGAAAGAAGGTGGGGAACTCACAAGAATCGATCAACAGGTATGTGAGGAGCTCAACATGAGATTTAAGGAAGTATTCACAGGGAGACAGGAAGGACTCTGGGAAGACAGGACAGAGGGGGACACCAACAGGGAATACACCAACAAGTACTGGATGATATACATACAACTGAGAAGGAGGTGAAGAAGCTGCTAAGTGACCTTGATGCCTCAAAGGCAATGTAACAGGACAACATCTACCAGTGGGTCTCTAGAGAGGGAGCAGAAATGCTGTGTGTCTCATTAACCACAATCTACAACACATCCCTTGAAGCTGGGCAACTACCTGAGGTATGGAAGATGGCAAATGTTGTTCCTATTTTTAAAAAAGGAGACAGAAAAGAGGAGTTAAACTACAGACCGGTGTCACTGGCGTGTATAGTATGCAAAGTCATGGAGAAGATTATCAGGAGGAGAGTGGTGGAGCACCTGGAATGGAACAAATGTATAAATGACAACCAGCACAGTTTCATGGAAGGCAAATCCTGTGTCACAAACCTTCTAGAGTTTTATGATAAAGTAACAGAAGTAAGAGACGACAAAGAGGGGTGGGTTGATTGCATCTTCTTGGATTGCAAGAAGGCCTTCGACACAGTTCCTCGCAAGAGATTAGTGTAGAAACTAAAGGATCAGGTGCGTATAACGGGACGGGCACTTCAATGGATCAGAGAATATCTGACAGAGAGGCAACAACGAGTCATGGTACATGATGAGGTCTCACAGTGGGCACCTGTGATGAACCGGGTCCCACAGGGGTCGGTCCTAGGACTAGTGCTATTTTTGGTATATGTGAATGACATGATGGAAGGGATAGACTCAGAGGTGTCCCTGTTCGCAGATGATGTGAAGTTAATGAGGAGAATTAAATCAGATGAGGATAAGGCAGACCTTCAAAGAGACCTGGACAGGCTGGACACGTGGTCCAGCAACTGGCTTCTCGAAAAGGGGGTTTTTGGGGGGAAACGGGCCCCCTTTAAAACCCCCAAACCCAAAAAAAAAAACCCCCAAAAAAAAGGGGGGGAAAAAAGGCCCCGGGGGGAAAAAAAAGGGGGTTTAAAAAAGGGGCCCCCCCCCCAAAAAAAAAAGGGCAGGGGGGAAAATGGATTTTTTAAAAAATGAAAAAAAAAAAACGGGGGGGAAAAAATTTTTTGGGGAAAAAAAGGGGAAAAAAAAAAAGGGGGAAAAAAAAAAGGGGGGGGGGGGAAAAAAAAATTAAAAAAGGAAAAAAAACCAGGGGAAAAAAAGGGGGCCCCAAAGACAAATAAAAAAAAACCCCAAAAAAGGGGCCCAAAAACCCCAAGGGGAAAACAAAAAGGCCCTTTTGGGGGAAAAAAAGGGGGAAAAAAAATTTTTTTTGGGGGGAAAAAAAAAGGGGGGGGGAAAAAATTTCCGGGAAAGGGAAAAAAAAGGGGGGGGAAAAAAAAAAGGGGGGAAAAAAGGAAAAAAAAAAAAGGGGGGGGGGGGGGGGGAAAATTTCCCCCGGAAAAAAATTTTAAAAAAAACCCCCCCCGGGGGGGCCCAAACCCCAAAAAACCCAAAACAAAAAACAAAAAACAAAAACCCCAAACCAAAAAAAAAAAAATTTTTTAAAAAAAAAAAGAAAAAAAAAAAAAAAAAAGGGGATTTTTAAAAAAAATTAAAAAAAAAAAATTTCACCAAACCGGGGTTTTGGGGGAAATTTTTCCAAATTTAAAGTTTTCCCCGGGGGTAAAAAAAAAAAGGGGGGTTATAATTAAATTTTAATTTAAAATTTAAAAAACCTTGGGGGGGAAAAAATTTTTTCAGGGGGGTTTTAAAAATTTTCCCCCGGGGGGGGGCCAAAAAAAAGGGTTTTTTTTTTTTTTTTTGGGGGGGGAAAGGGAATTTTTTCCCGGGGGGGGGGAAAAAAAAACCCGGGGGGGGAAAAAAAGGGGTTGGGGGGGAAAAGGGGGGGGAAATTTTAAAGGGTTTTTGGGGGGTTTTGGGGGGGGGGGGGTTTGGGAAAAACCCCAAAATTTAAAAGGGCAAGTTTTCAAAAAAAAAACCCCCCAAAAAAAAAACCCCCAAAAAAAAAACCCCCCCAAAAAGGGAACCCAAAAAAAATTTTTAAAAAAAAAAAAGGGGGGGGGGCCCCCAAAAAAAAAAAATTTTTTTTTTTAAAAAAAATAAAAAAAATAAGGGGTTTTGGGGGGGGAAAAAATTTTTGGGAAAAAAAAAAAATTTTTTGGGAAGGGAAAACCCCCCCCCCCCCCCCCCTTTTTTGGGGGGGGGAAAAAAGAAAAAAAAACCCCCCAAAAAAAAACCCCCCCGGGGGGAAACCCCCCCCGGGGAAGGGGGGAAGTGGAAAGGGGGGGTTTTGGGTTTTGGGAAAAGGGGTTTTGAAAGGGAAAAGGGAAATTAAAAACCCCAAAATTTTTTTAAAAAAAAAGGGGGGGGCCCCTTTGGGGGGGGTTAGAAAAAAAAACCTTTTTGGGGGGGGGGAAATTAAAAAAGGGGGAAAAAAAAAATTTTTTTGGGGGAAACAACTTTTCCAAAAAAAAAAAAAATTTTAAAAAAGAAAAAAAAACCCAAAAACAAAAAAAAGGGGGCCCCCCAAACCGGGAAATTTTTTTTTTTTTTTTTTGGGGGGGGGGGGGGAAAAAAGGGGAAAAAGGGGGCCCCCAAAAAAGGTTTTTTTAAAAAAAACCCCCGGGTTTTGGGGTTTTTTAAAAAAATTTAAAAAACCCCTTAATTTAAAAAAAAGGGGGGGGGGGGGGGGAAAAATTTTGGTTTGGAAAAAACCAAAACCCCAAAAATTTTTTTTTTGGGCCCCCCCCCTTTTTTTTTTAAAGGGAAAAAGGGGGGGCCCTTGGGGGGGGGGCCAAAAAAAAAAAACCCCGGGGAAAAAGGGGGGAAAAAAAAAAGGGGGGGGCCCCCAAAAAAGGGGGAAAAAAAGGGGGAAAGGGGGGAAAAAAAATTTTTTTTTTGGGAAAAAAAAAATTTTGGGAAAAAATTTTGGGGGGGGGGAAAAAAAGGGGGGGAAAAAATTTTAAAAAGGGAAAAAACCCCCCCGGGGGGGGGGGGGGAAAAAAAAAAAAGGGGGAAATCTAAAAAAAGGGGGGGGGGGGGGGGGGAAAAAAACCCGGGAAAGGGGGGGGGGAAAAATTTTTCCAAAAAAAAAAAAAAAAAATTTTTTAAACGGGAAAAAAGGGGTTTAAAAGGAAAAATTTTGGGGCAAAAAAAAGGAAAAAAAAAAGAAATAATAAAAAAAGGGGGAAAAAAAAAGGGGGGAAAAAAAAAAGGGGTTTTTGGGAAAAACCAAAATAAAATTAAAAAATTTTGGGGAAAATTAAAAAAAAAAACCCCCCGGGGGTTTTGGGGAAGGAAAAAAAAAATTTTTTTTAAAAAAAAAAAAAAAATTTTTTTAAAAAGGGGGTTTCCAGGGTTTAAGTAAAATTTTTTGGGGGGGGGGGGGGCCCCCCGGGGGGGGGGCCCCCCCCAAAAAGGTTTTTAAAAAAACCCCCCCCCAAATTTAAAAAAATTTAAAAAAAAAAAGGGGGGTTGGGAAAATTTTTTAAAAAAAAATTTTTAAAAATTTAAGGGTTAAAAAAAAGGGAAAGGGGAAAAAAAGGGGGGGGTTTTTAAAAAATTAAAAAAAACCCCCGGGGAAAAAAAAAAAAAAGGGGGGGGGGCCCCAAAAACCAAAAAAAAAATTTTTAAGGGAAAAAAAGGGGGGTTTTTCCCCTTTTTTTTTTTGGGGGTTTTAAGGGGGAAAAAAAATTTTTTTTGGGGGGTTTAAAAAGGGGCCAAAATTAAAACCAAAAAAAAATTTCCCCCCAAAAAAGGGGGGTTTTTTTTTTGGGGGGGGGAAAAAATAAAGGGGGAAAAAAAAAAGGGGGGGGGGGGGGGGTTTTTTTCCCGGGGGGGGCCCCCCTTTTCAAAAAAAAATGGGGGGAAAAAGGGAAAAAAAACCCCCCCGGAAAAAAAGGGGTTAA